>NC_134357.1:206227815-206270315 GCF_048569485.1 Anomaloglossus baeobatrachus | reverse complement strand
AATGATAATGCTAATTTATTATTATAAACAAGTAAAACAACTGTTCATTTACATTATAAAAGAAAATGTAAAACTTTTTTTATTGATTTTCTTTGCAAGTAATGCATGTTGTCTTTGCTACCAAGTGTTCATCGCAAATGGGTTTCACACAAACCACACGACGTTCTAGTCTTACGTTGTTTTCGCCTCAGGTCTCGGCAGACATAGCAACTACCAACAACAGGGGAGGGTCCACGACTACCATGAGGTATTTGAGGGCCAGCTGCTGCTTGCGATGCTACCAGAATGCATCGTCCAAGCACCATTTCTACTGCACCTCTAAGAAAATGGTTTCTCATCATTCGGTTTGTAGTACGATCTTCAATTGCAGGCATACACAGCTGATTTGCGGGATCTTTCAGGAACTTTCTTCGTTGATCCTTTGTCCCGAAGCTTGGATTGTGTTCTCTGTAGGTGATATAGGATGCTAACCCAGTGATGTCAATCATATTGTAGAAAAATGCCAGAGGCCAACATAATGTTTGTCGTTTTACAGTGTACTCTCCCAACATTTTATCCATAACATCAACTCCGCCTTTTGTTTTGTTGTAGTATTTTATTCTCTGGCTTGGCTGTTAGTGTCTCTTCAACTTCTCCCGTCATGTGCATAGATGATAGAAGCACGACTGATTTGTTCTTCTTTGGTACATATGAACAGACTGTTGCATCATGATTGTAGGCAAAATTTGTCTAGTTTACAGGCCTTTGTTTGGCAGGCTGCATGTCGCTAGGTAGGAACTTTTTTGTTTTTTCTCACTGTACCAACTAGTGTCATGTTCCAGGAGTTCAATACCTTAGCTAGTTCCATGGTTGTAAAGAAATTATCGGTGGTGACGTTTCTTCCAGAGCCTTTATACGAGCTCACTAGGTCCAATACTGTTCGTTCACCAATGTTTACTTGTCGAGGACCATCAGTTGGTTTCCCAGTGTAGAGCTGACCTGGTAATGGGTAGGCGTTTGACGAGTCACAAGCCCAGAAAATCTTTATGCCGTATTTAGCTGGTTTTGAAGGTGAATATACTGGGTAAATTTTTAGTATTGCCTCTAAATGGAAATAATTGCTCGTCGACGGTGATACAATTTATATGGCTTGTAGGCTCTCTTCAGATTTCTGTTCAGCATTGTCCAGATGTCCTGTATTGGTGCAGCTTTATCTGTTTGCACACGTTCTGCATGTGTATTTTCGTTGTCAAATCTGATAAATCTGAGTATCATCTTGAAGCGGTCACGAGACATGGCTGTGCATATAAGAGGCAAAGCAGCAGCATTCCACATTTCCTCCAGATTCTCTTTGTTGTCTCTGTGCACACCAGCAGCAATCAGTATACCCAAAAATGCATGGAGTTCAGTTTCAGTAAATTGCTTGAATGTTTTTTGTGGTGGCCGTTCAGAAGATCAGGAAAACGTTGTATCAGTTCGTTATTGTAAGCATCACAAACTCTCTTGGCCTTTCGATTCGTTTCTCGTAATATGATGTCACACATCTCGGGAGTCATGATTGACTTGAATAGCTCTTTTTCTGTATACAGGTTGCTGATTGCTGCAGGGCCACCTCTTTGTCGTAGGACATTACGAGATTTTGTTTGTGCATTTGGCAGTGGTTCACTACACCATTGAGTTTTATCCTTAGCAGTCCAAATGTCGCCTGCACTTTGAGGCACAGACTCATCCTCAACACTTTCGTCTGAGCCGTATTCTTTTTCCTGCTCTATGACCATATCTTGTTCAATGTCTGAATCTTCTTCAGTAACATCCACTTGTGGTACATAGTTTTCATCATCAGATGCAACATATGGTTCTTCCTCATGCTCAGAATCAGATTCTTCTAACATTCGCATTATTTCGTCAGACGTAAATCTGTGTAAATATGAAAAATGAAAAAGAAATAATTTTCCGAAATACTACACAATACTACTTTATTGGCTTTTCACAAAATGATACTAACCTGCAAACACATTTTCTTGAATTATGGCGGAAACTAGATCCAGCATCACTATCACTCATGATGACTTGGTAGATGAATTTTGGCTTCGTAATTTAGTTCAGTGGCAAGTAGAATGAAACTCGATTCTAAAGTGCAGATAAAAAAGTAAATTATTTCTAGTGATAATTATTTATAAATGTCATTTATATATTATGTAAACCTTATACGGTTTCAGAATTTTCATTCCATCTTCGACTGTTTTTTCGACCAATAGGAAAATTGTAACAGAGCTACCATCTTTATTTTGTAAAAAGCTACGTAAAAAAAACTTCTAAAATACAATACTTTATTAATAAGTTAAAAAAGGGGAAACCCCAACATTTCAATATCAATAATACACAATACACAAATGGAAAAAGCAAAGGAGGGGCCTGGCCCTTAGGTAGCCCTCGATCTCCCCCTACCTTGCTGCGGAGGTCGGCACCCTAAGGCCTGCGCAGTTTGGCGCCCCCGCTCACCGAAGACTATCCCTCCGGGCCCTAAACTGACCCTGGCAATCTGGGAGGTGATAATCTACTAGAAGAAAAGAATTTTTTCAAATTGAACCAACAATAGATTTAAGGAATGTAAATCAAATACACTATGACCAATACAATTAAACTGGAAACATAGTAGGGTACAATCACCCAGTAAGGAATCACCCGTCAAAACCTGATGACTCCAACCAGAAACACCCGACGCGTTTCCCCTCATCTATTTGAGATTCTTCAGGGGTCGATACAGTAGTAGTTAGTTCAAAAAACATATAAGTATGAAAAATGCTGGTGGTCCCAAACAGCACTGCAAGTGAGTAGACCCCCACTTTCCCCCACACACTGATAACAAATCCCAGCAGAACTCCGTGTTACACTCAACACCCAAATGGTCCCGGAAATAGGCTCCCACAGGGTAACCAACTTCAGTCAGGGTGTCTATACAATTAGGGGGTAGACAACATTTGTTCAAAATAGCAGGTATTGACTACTTATCTTAAACCGCAGTGCACAGCAATAAAGGGACATGCTTCACAGGACTCCCTGGATGTGGCGTGAGTCCAAACCCCCCTACAGCAAGATATGCGCTCCTCAATTCACCATTTTCCCGTCTAGAGGTGGCCAGAGTGTTTGAATGCAGATTGAAGGGGCAAGGAGGCACCCACACGAGTAACAGCCCATTTATGAACAAATTCCAAATACTCTCACCTGTGATGCAGTGCAGTTAACCCCAACCAGTCCGTTCCTGAAAAAATACACGTGTGCTTGCATAGTATGCGTGTCTAACCACACACTTCCGCCTCACCAGGTATCTCCATCACGTGATCGGGGATTCCCCGATGACGAGGGCAGCGCGCATACTCAGTGGGCGATGACGCGGCCCGCACCTGCGCACTGAGTGCGTCCCAAGCTGGGACGCAAACAGGAAGGCACTCGCACAGATGCAGACCCGGCCCATGTCACGTGTCTCGGGCTGCCCCGATCACGTGAGCGGTGTTCCCCAATGACGCTGATTGCGCCTGCGCAGTATGCGCATACCAGGCCTGGACGCACTGAGGGGAGATTTACTGAGAGGCGGAAGCAGAGCACAGCGTTCAATCGTGCCCCCCTCCCTCTTTCAAATATACAGAGAGATGGAACCAATGATTTAGGCTTCAGTATACGGGATCATGGGGCCAAATTCAAGGAATATGAATCAACTGGAAAACCATCCAGCCACTCAGACAAATAGTAAAATAGGTACAAACTGAGAACATCCATAAATGGGGTCCATATGATCTCCCCTTAAGGTAACTCCGATTGTCATAGGATGTCAATAAAATAAAATGATGCGGACCTACAATAAGGTAAATAAATAAAGCCAACTCCCTAGCGGATTAATAGGCATGACAGAAAGAAATGGGCCCGAGAAAACCGGGCAAGCACCCCGGACACAAGACTAAAGGGATACACCAAGGAGAGCACTCCAGAACGGTTCATAGAAAACATCCGAAGTGCAATTGTTCATTAAGACCAGACGGACTCACAGTACACAACCTGTGGATCCACCGGGCCTCTTTTTGCAGGATGAGTCTATCCCAATTGCCACCCCTATCCGGCCTTGACACCACCTCGATGGCATTAAAGGCAAAACCGTCTAGTCTACCTCCATGCTCCAAACGAACATGTCTGGATATAGGAGTATCTCTGGCGTTTCTAATGTCTCCAATGTGGTCTCCTATCCGTCTCCTGAATTCACGTTTTGTCTTCCCCACATACTCCTTCCCACAATCGCACTTAAAGAGGTAGATCACGCCCGCCGTGGTGCAGTTGGCGAACTGTCTATTGAAGTACGTTCTCCCTGTCACTTCACTGAGGAACCGATCCCCTCGTCTGACAAACTTACAGAAAGTGCACTTTCCGCACCTAAACGTGCCAGCTCTTCTATTATCGAGCCAGGTTGTCCCAGATGGAGAGCAATAGTTGCTATGGACCAACCTGTCCCGAATTGTCCTACCTCATCTAAATGTGATGGATGGGGAGGGGGGTATGGAACCTGCAATTTCCGTGTCAGCCTTCAAAATGTTCCAGTATTTTCCCAGAATTCTGCGCACATCCTCTGACCGGTCATCAAGTGCGATTTAAGTGCGATTGTGGGAAGGAGTATGTGGGGAAGACAAAACGTGAATTCAGGAGACGGATAGGAGACCACATTGGAGACATTAGAAACGCCAGAGATACTCCTATATCCAGACATGTTCGTTTGGAGCATGGAGGTAGACTAGACGGTTTTGCCTTTAATGCCATCGAGGTGGTGTCAAGGCCGGATAGGGGTGGCAATTGGGATAGACTCATCCTGCAAAAAGAGGCCCGGTGGATCCACAGGTTGTGTACTGTGAGTCCGTCTGGTCTTAATGAACAATTGCACTTCGGATGTTTTCTATGAACCGTTCTGGAGTGCTCTCCTTGGTGTATCCCTTTAGTCTTGTGTCCGGGGTGCTTGCCCGGTTTTCTCGGGCCCATTTCTTTCTGTCATGCCTATTAATCCGCTAGGGAGTTGGCTTTATTTATTTACCTTATTGTAGGTCCGCATCATTTTATTTTATTGACATCCTATGACAATCGGAGTTACCTTAAGGGGAGCTCATATGGACCCCATTTATGGATGTTCTCAGTTTGTACCTATTTTACTATTTGTCTGAGTGGCTGGATGGTTTTCCAGTTGATTCATATTCCTTGAATTTGGCCCCATGATCCCGTATACTGAAGCCTAAATCATTGGTTCCATCTCTCTGTATATTTGAAAGAGGGAGGGGGGCACGATTGAACGCTGTGCTCTGCTTCCGCCTCTCAGTAAATCTCCCCTCAGTGCGTCCAGGCCTGGTATGCGCATACTGCGCAGGCGCAATCAGCGTCATTGGGGAACACCGCTCACGTGATCGGGGCAGCCCGAGACACGTGACATGGGCCGAGTCTGCATCTGTGCGAGTGCCTTCCTGTTTGCGTCCCAGCTTGGGACGCACTCAGTGCGCAGGTGCGGGCCGCGTCATCGCCCACTGAGTATGCGCGCTGCCCTCGTCATCGGGGAATCCCCGATCACGTGATGGAGATACCTGGTGAGGCGGAAGTGTGTGGTTAGACACGCATACTATGCAAGCACACGTGTATTTTTTCAGGAACGGACTGGTTGGGGTTAACTGCACTGCATCACAGGTGAGAGTATTTGGAATTTGTTCATAAATGGGCTGTTACTCGTGTGGGTGCCTCCTTGCCCCTTCAATCTGCATTCAAACACTCTGGCCACCTCTAGACGGGAGGATGGTGAATTGAGGAGCGCATATCTTGCTGTAGGGGGGTTTGGACTCACGCCACATCCAGGGAGTCCTGTGAAGCATGTCCCTTTATTGCTGTGCACTGCGGTTTAAGATAAGTAGTCAATACCTGCTATTTTGAAAAAATGTTGTCTACCCCCTAATTGTATAGACACCCTGACTGAAGTTGGTTACCCTGTGGGAGCCTATTTCCGGGACCATTTGGGTGTTGAGTGTAACACGGAGTTCTGCTGGGATTTGTTATCAGTGTGTGGGGGAAAGTGGGGGTCTACTCACTTGCAGTGCTGTTTGGGACCACCAGCATTTTTCATACTTATATGTTTTTTGAACTAACTACTACTGTATCGACCCCTGAAGAACCTCAAATAGATGAGGGGAAACGCGTCGGGTGTTTCTGGTTGGAGTCATCAGGTTTTGACGGGTGATTCCTTACTGGGTGATTGTACCCTACTATGTTTCCAGTTTAATTGTATTGGTCATAGTGTATTTGATTTACATTCCTTAAATCTATTGTTGGTTCAATTTGAAAAAATTCTTTTCTTCTAGTAGATTATCACCTCCCAGATTGCCAGGGTCAGTTTAGGGCCCGGAGGGATAGTCTTCGGTGAGCGGGGGCGCCAAACTGCGCAGGCCTTAGGGTGCCGACCTCCGCAGCAAGGTAGGGGGAGATCGAGGGCTACCTAAGGGCCAGGCCCCTCCTTTGCTTTTTCCATTTGTGTATTGTGTATTATTGATATTGAAATGTTGGGGTTTCCTCTTTTTTAACTTATTAATAAAGTATTGTATTTTAGAAGTTTTTTTCCGTAGCTTTATACCTTTGCACTTCTAATCATTCCTTTTGAGCAATTACATCTTTATTTTGTGCTGAATATAAGTAAAACATCGTAAAACAATATGTAGATACTAATTATCCATTTTTCGTATAAAAATCATACCTTTAGTGATAAGTTTCATACAAAATATATGTAAGCCAAGTCCAGGCTCAAAGACAATTTCTGACTGTTCTGTCCCCACATAAGGCGATTGAAGGTATAACTGGCTGTTAGATGCTGTGAGACTTTCCTACCTTTTGTATCCAAGAAATTGAAGACTTTACAAGCCTAGAAATGTGTGTGCTCACAGCAATGAGATGAACAGCAAAATGGCTACTGAGAGGAGGGAGGCAGGAAGAGAAGTAGAAGCCACTCCCATTTTGAATCAACTTAATTGACAGCAACATAAGTGAGCAGTAACAACACTGGCCAATAGATATCAGCATAACATTTGTAGCTGAATGAACTTTAGTTTCTGAAACCAAGTAAAGAAGGTCTTCCCACAGTCGAGGTATATATGAAGGTACAATTGTACCTCTGCAGCCTGTTAACGTTGTAAAATTATGTGGCGTGACGAAGGATAATAGGGGTGCCCAAACTTTTTCATATGACTGTAGATTAAAATCTTGCAGGGCACGCAAGTTCCCCTGCTCATGTCAGCACATGTGCAGGCCCATTTGAAGTTAACTAATAACATTGTGGATGTTCCAGAGGAGGCCTGGGAGAAGGTCATGTGGTCAGATGAGACCATAATAGAACTTTTTGGTATCCCCTCCACTTGCCTTGTTTGGAGGAAGAAGGCTGAGTACAACCTCAAGAACACCGTCCCATCCAGTAAGCATGGAGGGTGGTGTGGTCATGTGTCGCGGGATTTTGGCTAACCACTTCCTTCCCTCAGTAAGAGCATTGAAGATAGATTATGGCTGTGTCTTCCACCATAACAATGACTCGAAACACAGAGCGAGGACAACTAAGGAGTGGCTCCATATGAGGCAGTTCAAGGTCCTGGAGTGGCCTAGCCAGTCTCCAGACCTAAACCCAATATAAAATTTTTTTTTTTTTTTAATCAGATACTTTATTAAAACAGAATACATACAACAGTATAACAAATCGGCATTCAAATTAAGTTTATCATATCTATTACCCCTTAGTTTGGTGCACATATATGGAGGTGGTATATATATATATTGCAGCTATACACGAGTCTGCCAAATATTTTACACTTGACGGCCACACACTGTCACTCTTTATCCACATACACTTCTATTTCTTCATATTGCACAGAGTTATAGATCAACAGTGATAGACCCCTTGCATAGTTGGGAAAGGTGGAATGATAGGTCTTCTGCACCCATCTCCTATTTAAAACATGTGTTGTCTCCTTTGTTAGATGCGTTTCTAGTAGACATATTACTGACGGATTCTGGTCTTGGATATATTTAATTATTGCCGCCCTTCTGGACCTATCTGATAACCCTCTAATATTACAACTCAACACATTAATTCTATCCCCCATGATCCCACCTAGTAAAATCATCAAACCTTGTAGTACCTCCCCATGCTGTCTTTACCCTACCCCTTTCCCCCCTCCCCCCGCTCCCCTCCCCTCTTGCTCCCCTCACCTCTTGCTCTTCACCACTTTCTGTTTTTGAATACTCCCATGAAGCATCGGGTTTCTCAAACATGGTCCATAATCCCTACTAAATTCCTCCCCTCCTCCCCAGTCTTCCCCTCTTAGACAAATTTTGAAACTCGTCCCTTTTCCAACAGTTCTCCACTCCCACCCTTTCTCTATATAATTATATTCCACTCAACCAATATAACAGTAAAATGGCGAATAGTAATTAAACTGGAATCTCAAATTGTAGACACCACCACCACACCTAATTAGGCAGTCCCCATGTCCTGCGAAGCTCAAATCAAACCCTTCGCATTCCCCTTGCATACTACCTCAATCCCAAAGGGAAGGAGGGGTAAAAAAAAAAAAAAAAAAAAGAGGGAGAAAGAAAAAAAAAAAGGGTCCCCTGTAAGCTCCTGAGGATGTCGTAGAGCCTCAGCCGGCCTTCTCCAATATACTGCAGATTCAGACAGTCGGCTCATTCCTTTGTACGGATCCGCTTTTTGTTTGCGTCCAACCATTGGATAAGGCATCAGCACCAATTTTTTCCCTGAGCCAGCCTTCTATATATTCAGTGGGGTTTCTTCCTTCCGCTTTCTCAGGGATGCCAACAATCCTGATGTCGTTCCTTCTAGAGCGATTCTCTTAGTCATCGTTTTTTGCCATGATTTCAGCTATCTGCTGTGCAAATGTTTTTTCAGACTTTTTTGTAATTTTGTGATATAATCCTCTGTTATCCCCACTCTTTCCTCCACAGCTCCTGTTCTCAGGTCAGCTTTTTTCAAATCCTTCTTAATGCCAGCTACCTCTGCCTGTATTCCCTTAACTTGTTTTGTCAGGGTAGTCAGGGCTTCTTTACAAAAGGACACTACTGCAAAAACGTCCTTTTAAAGTGGGGTTTTCTAGAGCCTCCTCTGCACTATGGGCTTTCTCCACCTCCACCTCCCGTGCACAATCTTGCTGCTCTTCACCATCCCCCATCTCAGAGCTTGCAGTGTTTTCCCCCTCCTCCTCCTCCTCCTCACCTTCATTGCCGGTATGCTGCAGGGATCTCTCTGAATTCCAGGCAAACTTCGCCAGCTTTGCTGCGACCTGCATCCGCTGCTGGCAGGCTGCATTGGGATTCTCAGCGTCCTCCCTTATCATGGCTCCATCTTGGGAGTTGGGGACTTTCCTGCCCCCAATGTCTTTCTGCCGGCGACGGACCATGGCGCCGCTCCGGATCCACCAGTCTCACCCCGGATAAATCCTCACCACCATACTATCCAGTCAGCCAGCTGAGGCAGCGGTAATAGCAATGTATCAGGTACTTATTGCGGGTGTTTGCAGGAGAGCTCCAGAGACACGTCTCCTCACATTGCCGTCCAGGCCACGCCTCCCCAATATAAAATCTTTAGAGTGAGCTGAAACTTAATGTTACCCAGCGACAGCCCCCGAAGCCTGACAAACCTGGAAAATGTATGGAGACGTGGGCCAAAATCCCTGCTGCAGTGTGTACAAACTTGGTCAAGAACTACAGGAAATGTTAGACCTCTGTCATTGCAAACAAAGATTTCTGTACCAATTATTAAGTTCTGTTTTTCTATTATATGTAATACTTATTTCATGCAATAAAACGCAAATTAATTATTTAAAAATCATACAATGTGATTTTTCTGGATTTTTTTTATTCTGTCTGTCACAGTTGAAGTGTACCTACGATAAAATCACAGACGTCTCCATCCTTTTTAGGTGGGAAAACTTGCAAAATTGTCAGTGTATCAAATAGTTATTTTCCCGTGAAGACTACAATTGAGGCTTCTTTGACGTGTTAATTTAGAAGCAGGAGTCAAGACTCCACTGTAGACCATAGATTGCTACTGGACAACTTGTGGATCCTATTTGGCATACTTATTTTTTTTCTTGTGTATTGTATATGATCCTTCTGAGACTAATTTTATGTGCCAACAGACAATTATCTGATTTAATTAGTAAATCCTGAAATATGGGACACACCATAGCTAGTGAAGTGTTCTGCTTGCACACATGTATAAACAAAGGTCATGGAAAGGTCTATTATATCACTTCATACTTTCTCACAGCTAAAGTGGTAAAGTTAAAAATTGGCAGTTACGTTTGTATGATCACGGGATAGAAAGTAATCACTGCTCTCTAATTTATACAGGTAAGAAAAATCACCAGAGTGTGCAAAGGAATACTGGAATATCTGACAGTGGCAGAGGTAGTGGAGAGCATGGAGGATCTGGTCACCTACACAAAAAACTTGGGGCCAGGTAAGTGACAATCAGAAATGTTGTTTATCCCTTTAACCTGGGGAAGATAGAAAATAATATATACATTGCAACAAGACCTAGATTACATCCTAGTTGTAATGCACCAAGCAATCTGCCAATTAAATGCGAAGTGCAGTTCTTGCCCAAATCGCGAAAATCAATCCCAGGTAAAGCTGTTAAGAAAACCACCCTCTTACATTGTGAAACGTCTAGCACTAAGATGTTTAGCAGGACAGGAGGAGTAGGGTAAATAATAATTAGATTTCTATGGTGCCAACATATTTTGCAGCACTATACAAATTAGAGGGGACAAACTATAGAAAACATTGCTGAATATAGTTATAGATATAGTTCATCAATTTACTACACAAGAGGAGCAAGGGCCCTGCTCACAAAAGCTTACAATCTGTAAGGGTAAGGGGGAAAAAAAGATAGAAATTGCTCATGTAGTGTTCAATTATCAATATAAATATAGGGGTGTTCAAATAACTCTATATGAGCTGTCACCACTCCGTATCTAAGTACAGTTACCAAGTTCTAGTGGTTGCATGGATTGTGAGGGAACAGAGAAAAAGCTGTTACCAGATTCTGAGGAGAATGTAGAAAAGGAGGACAGTATTAGAATAGAAAAGTGAGATGATAGACAAGTTTAAAGAGATGCTTAAAATTGTGGAATTAGAAAAAATCGGATTACTTGAAGTGCATTCTAGAGAACTGGTGTAGCAAGGAAGATTACAAATGTTTGGCTTTAAGTTCATAATGAAAACGAAATATAATATATGTAAAATCATTAGCATATTTTAATCAAAATGCTACAAATTGATGAAAAGGAATCTAGAAATGTTTACTTGTGTGAGGGTATGTCAGATCATTTTGTCCCCATCAGGTTTTCCTTGTAGTTTCCTTAGAATCCTTCATTTTGAACTTTGCTATCTTGATGAAAGCACTCTCCTTGCTCCTCTCAATAGGCTCAAATCTTCTGTTTTAGCCTATCAAGATGGGCATCAAGGATATGGACTTTGAGACCTCGTGCAACCCATTTTGCTATAGCGTTTCCCCAGTCTCAACCAATGCAACATAGTTTTCGGCTTTATGGTTTCCAAAGGAAGCCTGTAACTATATTAACAAAACTTATCCGTGCTTCTTGCTCTTTTCTTTTGAGGAGTTTTGGAAACTCTTGACACTATAACTTTCTTGATTGGAGGGCCAATGAAAACGTCAGCTTTAACTTTTGCTTCTGAAAGCTTTGGGAAAAAATCTTGTAGATACTTGAATGGCACTGATTCCTTGTCCAAAGCTGTGACAAATTGTTTCATGAGGCAGAGTTTGATGTGCAAAGGTGGCATTATTACCTTTCGAGGGTCTACAAGTGGCTCCTATTTAATGTTGTTGTTACCCACAGAAACTCAATACATTCAGGCCAATATTGTCTATAGTAGCGTCCCTGCTGTCCTAAAGGCAAACAAAGCATGAAAGCTTAGTATAGCCTCCTTGAAGAGCCACCAAGAATGCAACCATTTCGAAATCTCCAATTACTTCCCAGCCATATTCCTCATATTTCAATGCATTTAAAAATGTCTTCACATTTTCATTGTCTTCTTTAAGCTTTGCCGACTGGGCAAGGGGAAGAGGATACTAGTTACGACTATGGAGTAATACTTACTGTATTTTTCATTTTACAAGACGCACCGGATTATAAGACGCACCGGATTATAAGACGCACCCCAAATTTAGAGATAGAAAAAGGTACAAAAAACAAAAATGAGGTCCGTCTTATACTCCGGTTTTGTCTTACCGGAGGGGTGCAGCAGTGGTGGTGAAGCGGGTCACAGGAGGCAGAGGTTGTGGTGGCAGCTGCGGTCCGTGGCGGGGCAGCGTCGGTGGGCAGTGGTTGCGGCAGTAGAAGCAGTGGTGGCAGGTGCAGCGGCGGTCAGTGGCAGCAGCAGCAGTGGTGGGTCCGTGGTGTCAGTGGCGGCAGTAGTGGAGGCAGCGGCGGGTCAGTAGTGGAGCAGGCCGCTGCGGTGAGTGTCTGTCTGTCCGCGGTCCCAGTTCAAATGATGGCGCCTGGAGCGGCGCATGTGCAGATGGAGCTCTCATCCAAGAGCTCCATCTGCGTTCTCATCCAAGAGCTCCATCTGCGCATGTGCTGACTCACGGCGCCATCATTTGAACCGGGACCACGGATACACTGGGACATTGTCTGCAGCCGCCCGCACGCATAGAGTGGTAGCCAGCAGACCGCCCGTCCACCCGCACAGAGAGGCAGCCGACCTCCAGGACAGAGAGGGAGCTGGCCGCCGGCACGCAGCCACAGGCACCCGGCTGCCCGGACGCACCTGGTCTCCACACACAGCCCCCCCGGTAAGCTATATTCGGATTTTAAGATGCACCCCTCATTTTCCTCCCAAATTTTTGGGAGGAAAAGTGCGTCTTATAATCTGAAAAATATGGTATGTGTATCAATAGGTTTGAATGATGTAAAGTCTGGATCCTGAAGTCCTGAAAACCTTTCATACTTTGGTTACACAAATCTTATCAGACTAATGAAATGACAGTAATGGTCATGTCACACACAACGACGGCGACGACGACGTCGCTGCGAAGTCACCATTTTCTGTGACGTAGCAGCGACCTTGCTAAGGATGTCGCTGTGTGTGACATCCAGCAACGGCATGGCCCCTGCTGTGAGGTCGCCGGTTGTTGCTGAATGTCCTGGACCATTTTTTGGTCGTTGCTCTACCGCTGTGAAGCACACATCGCTGTGTGTGACAGCGAGAGAGCAACAAACTGAATGTGCATGGAGCAGGAGCCGGCGTCTGCGGATGCTGGTAATCAAGGTAAATATCGGGTAACCAAGCAAAGGCTTGGTTACCCGATATTTACCTTGGTTACCAGCATCCGCAGCTTCTTGAAGCCGGCTGCCTGCTCCCTGCACACGTAGCCAAGGTACACATCGGGTAGCTATAAGTAAAGTGGTTTCCTTACTAACCCGATGTGTACTCTGGCTACGAGTGCAGGGAGCCAGTGCTGAGTTGTGTACTCTGGTAACAAAGGTAAATATCGGGTAACCAAGGGAAGCACTTTGCTTGGTTACCCGATATCTACCTTAGTTACCAAGCGCAGCATCGATTCCATGCGTCGCTGGGGGCTGGTCACTGGTCGCTGGTGAGATCTGCCTGTTTGACAGCTCACCAGCGACCATGTAACGACGCAGAAGCAATCCTGATCTCATCCAACGGCTCCATATGCGCACGCGCTGACTCCCGGCGCCATCATTTGAAACTGGGACCTGGGACACCTGCCGCACAGCCACCGCAGTCCGCACAGCCACTCGCCCGCACGCACAGAGTGGCAGCCAGCAGGCCGCCCGCCCGCCAGAGAGGCAGCCGGCACCGACTGACACCCGGCTGCTCGCACGCAGCCACAGGCACCCGGCTGCCCGCACGCAGCCACAGGCACCCGGCTGCCCGCACGCAGCCACAGGCACCCGGCTGCCCGCACGCAGCCACAGGCACCCGGCTGCCCGCACGCAGCCACAGGCACCCGGCTGCCCGCACGCAGCCACAGGCACCCGGCTGCCCGCACGCAGCCACAGGCACCCGGCTGCCCGCACGCAGCCACAGGCACCCGGCTGCCCGCACGCAGCCACAGGCACTCGGCCGCCCGCACGCAGCCACAGGCACGCAGCTGTCTGAATGCACCCGGTCGCCGCACAGACAGCCCCCCCGGTAAGTTATATTCAGATTTTAAGATGCACCCCTCCATTTTCCAACCAAATTTTTTGGAGGATAAGTACGTCTTATAATCTGAAAAATAATTATAATATATGTATATATTATACCATATGTATATATAATATGTATATTAATATATGTATATGATATTTTTTACTGGAAAAAAATCCTGCTTTTAATATTATTTTTTTTTTTTTAGAAGTAATATGGTTTTACAATTAGCACCATATAGTAATTTTGTCCAACATTTTGTAATAGTTTCCCCATCCTGTAGTAATGTGCCCATCCTTGTCCCCTTCTTGTAAGAATGTGCCCCATTTTGTCACCATCCTGTAGTAATGTGCCCATACTTGTGCCCATCCTGGTCCTCATCCTGTAGTAATGTGCTCAATCGTTGTCCCCCTTCTTGTAGTAATGTGCCCATTCTTGTCCCCATCCTGAAGTATTGTGCCCCAACCTTGTGCCGGTCCTGTAGGAACGTGCCCATCCTTGTGCCCGTGCAGGTCCTCCTCTTGTAGTAATGTTCTCTTTACTGGACCTCTTCTTGTAGCACTGTCCCATCCTGGTCCCCAGGCAACACACACACACCAAAACATTCTTGTCACCTCTTCTCTTTCTTGTTTCATGCAGCTCGCAGGCACATGGACCTGGTAACGATCCCAGCCACTGTCAGCACTTCATCTGAAATTCAGATGACCGTTTTGCGGGTGCTGCGCAGAGTCAAGTTCTCTGCACAACAATTCCAATAGCAGCCACTGGCCAATCAGAGACAAGCAGCTGTGGTGATACGTGTCAGTTGCCTACCTCTGATTGGCCGGCAGCTGCTATTGAGTTGTGCAGAGAAAGCTTGACTCTGTGCAGTGCCGACAAAACGTTAATCTGAAATAAAGTCCTGATGGCTGCAGCCTCTGCACCAGCCGCGATCGATACCAGGTTCACGTTCCTGTGGTCTGCAAGAAGCAGCCAGAGGGGCATGTTTGAGACCCCTGATATAAGTTTATAGTAAGGTTTATAGTGAAGCCTGATTCTGCCTTCTCAGCCACCATATGAGCTGCCTATAATAGGCTTTAATGATCAAAACGGGTATATCTGTAACATTACATGTATTTCTCTTCTCTAAGCATTGTTGTTTCTTGCCCAAGGAATGACAAAAATGGCAAAGATGATTGATGAACGCCAGCAAGAGCTCACCCACCAAGAACATCGTATCATGCTTGTAAATTCTATGAACACAGTCAAAGATCTTCTGCCGGTTCTCATCTCTGGTATGTATTTTGCCTAGGTTGGCAGACTTTATTGAGATTTTCCTTTTTTTGTTCCTTTTGGGAATATTGTTTTACTTTAGGATTGTCCTAGCATCCTTGCTCTTTAATGTGAAAAGGGATATTTCAGGAATCTTTGTTACACTTCTTCTTTTTCTCAGCTATGAAGATCTTTGTAACAACTAAAAATTGCCGCAGTCAAGGTATTGAAGAAGCTTTGAAAAATCGCAACTTCACAGTGGAGAAAATGAGTACAGAGATAAATGAAATTATACGGGTATTGCAGCTTACTTCCTGGGATGAGGATGCTTGGGCCAGCAAGGTGAGAAGCTTCATATACATAATCCCAATTCAGAGTTTTGTTTACTTATAACCATTTTAATATTGAGATAATACTTTGGTATAGGTAATGTAATACGTTGTATTTTTTATAATGTTTTCATGCTCTGAGACTGCAGATATACTTAATGCACATGGGGGAAATGATGTGAAATCGTATATTTTGCTTGCAAAAAGACAGGAAGGTTTAGTACAAAAAGTGTACAAAGCAGATAGGCTGATTTATTACATCTGTCCATCTGCCCTTTCCTCCACTGGACACACTTTAAATTTACACTCATGGATGAAAGTGGCTATATAGTCCTGGCCAAAAGTGTTGGCACCCTTGAAATTGTTCTAGAAATGTAAGTATTATTCCCAGAACATTATTGAAATTGCATGTGATTTATTATACACATGTTCATCATCCTTGTATACATTGGAACAACACAAAGAGAGAAGAAAAAGCAAATTGGACATAATTTCACAGAGAAATGAATGCCACATTTACATAATTATGGGTAAACAACTTTGTTTCAAGCATGTGCTGTTCATTCAAACTCATCTGTGGCAAGTAGCTGTGGGCAATATGAAAATCACACCTGAAACCAGATAAAAAGTGGAGAAGTTGACTCAATCTTTGCATTGTGTGTCTAATCATGGAGAACCGAAAGAGAAGAGAACTGTCTGAGGACTTGAGAACCAAAATTGTTACAAAATATCAACAATCTTAAGGTTACAAGTTCATCTCAAGAGGTCTTGATGTTTCTTTGTCCGCAGTGTGCAACATAGTCAAGAAGTTTAGAACTAGGGATGAGCGAATGTATTCGCCACTATTCAGTTTCCGCCGGATAATGAGGTATTCGGGTATTCAGTATCCAACGGCTAATATGGTATTCACTTCGATACTTTTATTTTAATTTCTGGACTTCCTGGCACCTTTTTCCAGACAATGAACACATCTGATGTTGCTTGCCCTCACAGTAACGCCACAGCCATCTTCGTTGTGGTGTTATTGTGATTGGCTTGGCCGCATGGCGTCATAGGGGCTATATAAGCCAATGGCCATTATGGTCAATCGGTCTCTCCCTCTCTCCTTTTTACTCACCAATCACGGGCGCGGCGCTGCACGGCTGTCACACTGTGGCTTTTTCTCCAGCTTTTGAAAATGCTGGCCGCACAATATTCCATCTCGTATTCCCTGCTTCCCCGCCCACCGGCGCCTGTGATTGGTTGCAGTCAGACACGCTCCCATGCTGAGTGACAGCTGTCTTACTGCAACCAATCACAGCCGCCGGTGGGCGGGTCTATATCGTGTAGTAAAATAAATAAAGTAAAACAACGACGTGCGGTCCTCCCCCAAATGATACCCAGCTGAGGTAAGCACACAGCAGCGAGCCGGTATTCTCAGGCTGGGGAGGGCGAGGGCCATGGTTACGGCCCCCCCTCTCGCAGCCGAGAATATCCGCCCGCTGCTGACTCGAGAATGTCACATCCATTAGATGCGACAGTCCCGGCGTGTTACCGGCCCTTCACGATTGCTGTGATGTGGTGGCAATCGAGGTAATAAGGAGTTAAAAGCAACCCTTTGCTGCCACTAAGTCCAAGATTAGTAATGGCAGCGTCTGACACGCCATCACTAATCTGTAAGTAAAGTAAATAAACACAACACCGAAAAATCCTTTATTTGAAATAAAACACCACTTTATTAACCCCCCAAACACCCAAGTCCGGCGTAATCCACACTGATTCAGCGACATGTGAGCGAGTGCTCAATGCAGCCTCATTCCGTGAACGATGCTGCAGGGGTAACTCAAGGTCAATTCTCACGGTCGGTGATGTCAACACATTACCGGTCGTGAGAACTTTAGTGCTGCCATAAAGCACAACTCAGAGTGACGTCACTGACCGGCAGTGACCCTGCGGGAACTCAAATCCAAACTCCCGCAGGGTCACTGCTCCGTCACACATACTGTTGTGGGGAGAAACACATATATCACCAATAAAAGCTGTAATATCATCTATCCATCTATAGACAAAAAAGTATAGATGGATAGACAGGCAAACCGATGTCAAACACATATATAATGTCAAACCTCCCTGCATATTCTAAGCTGGCACTCTTTAGTGACTTTCATGTGGCACTAAAGGGTGCCTAGCCTTGTATTTAGCCAAAAAAATTAATAATTAAAAAAAAAAAGCGGCATGGGGTCCCCCCCATTTTTGATAGCCAGCCAAGATAAAGCAGATGGCTGCAGCCTGTAGACCACAGCTGGCAGCTATACCTTGGTTGGGGATCCAATTTGGAGGGCCCCTAGGCTCTTTTTTTATAATTATTTATAAATAAATTAGCAAAAAAAAATCGGGTTCCCCCCAAATTGGTTCACCAGCCAAGGTAAAGTGGACAGCTCTGGTCTGGTATTCTCAGGGTGGAAAGGTCCAAAGTTATTGGCCCTTCCCTACCTAAAAATAGCAGGCCGCAGCCGCCCCAGAAGTGGCGCATTTATTAGATGCGCCAATCCGGCGCTTCGCCCCAGCTCATCCCGTGCCCTGGTGCGGTGGCAAACGGGGTAATAAATGGGGTTGATACCAGATGTGTAATGTCACCTGACATAAAGCCCAGCAGTTTGGGATGTCTTGGCGTCTATCAGATACCCGACATCACCAACTGTCAGTAATAAAAATTTTTGGAACATTCCCTCTTTAACCAATTTATTGTAAAGAAAAAACAATCCCCTGTAATCCATTTTGGAAGTCCCACAACGTCTCTGGACTTTCTAGAATATGGGGGGCACGCTCAGGGAACGTGTCCCCCATTTTCTAGGAGTGCAAACCCTCCATGTGAGGAGCGTGGGTGCAAAGAATCTGCACCTACCCTCCCCGGGTCACAACAGCAGAGTGCATGCAGCCAGCGCAGCTCCACAGCCATTCTCACTGAACACAGCAAGCTGAGCTGACAGCCACGCTCTGCGCATGCGTCTACCGTGTATTGTGAAGGAGGAGGGACACGGTGGCTAAACGCTGCAAAAAGGTAAAAACACCGGAGGAACACCAGAAAGCCACCGGGGAGGTATGGGGGGTGACTTAGCTGGACTCGGGAGAAGTTTTCTGTCGCATGTGTCATGGCACATGCAACGGAAATCAGAGGAAGAGGGTGAATGCAGGCGGCACGTTAGTGTGCGTCCTGTCATCTTGGATGAATCGGGAGGGGGCAGAAATGCAGTGAGGCACCTTCTACAGGCTGTGCCCATACAGTTTCTGCTTTTTCCCATCCATTTCAGCCTCTTCCTCAGTCACCACAGCTCACCGACGGGTCCAACATAAAATTATTCTGGTTTCCCATAGACTTGCATTGGGGGTTGAATATTCGCGAATACTCGAATAGCTGCGAGGTATTCGTCGGATATTCGGCGAAGCGAATAATAGGGTATTCGATCATTCCTATTTACAACCCATGGCATTGTAGCTTATCTCCTTAGACGTGGGCTACAGGGAAAAAATTAATGAAAGGTTGAAACACAGGATAGTCTGGATGGTGGATAAGCAAGCCCAATCAAGTTTCAAAGAAGTTGAAGCTGTCCTGTAGGCTCAGGGTGCATCAGTGTCAGCGCAAACTATCCGTCGACATTTGAATAAAATGAAACGCTATGGCAGGAGACCCAGGAAGGCCCCACTGTTGATACAGAGTCAGAAAAAAGCTAGACAGTAGTTTGCTAAAATGTACATGAGTAAGCTATGATTCCTCTGGGAAAGTGTCTTATGAACAAATGAGACCAAGATAGATCTTTTTGGTAAAGCACGTCATTCTACTGTTTACTGATATTGGAATGAGGCCTACAAAGAAAAGAACACAGTGCCTACAGTCAAATATGGTGGAGTTTCAAAGATGTTTTGGGTTTGTTTTGCTGCCTCTAGCACTCGGTGCCTTGACTGTGTGGAAGGCATCATGAAATCTGAAGATTACCAAATGATTTTGAGTGCCAATGTAGTGCTCAGTGTCAGGAAGCAGGGTTTGCATCCTGTTCTTCCAGCAGGACTTTGCGAAGGATGTATGAAACAAGCCGCATACAAGATTATCCTGGAAAAAGAGTTGCTTCCTTCTGCTGAGAAAATGTTCCCCAACTCTGAGGGCTGGTTTTTCCTGCAGGACAATGTGCCATACTACACAGCTATAGGTCAATCAATGTGTGGATAAAGGACCTCCACATCAAAATCCTGTCATGGCCAACCCAATCTCCAGACCTGAACTCCATTGAAAACCTTTTGAATGTAATCAAGAGGAAGATGGATAGTCACAAGCCATCAAATAAACAACTGCCTAAATTTTTGCTCCAGGAATGGCATAAGGTTACCCAAAAGCAGTGTGAAAGACTGGTGGAAAGCATGCCAAGACGCATGAAAGTTGTGATTTAAAATCCATGGTTATTCCACAAAATATTGATTTCTGAACTCTTCCTGAGTTAAAACATTATTAGTATTGTTGTTTCTAAATGATTATGAACTTGTTTTCTTTGCATTATTTGAGGTCTGAAAGCAATGCATTTTTTTTTTTTATTTTGACCATTTCTCATTTACATAAAATAAATACAAAATGTATTGCTTGGAAATTTGGAGACATGTCAGTAGTTTATAGAATAAAAGAACAATTTAGATCTTACTCAAAAATATACCTATAAAGAGAAATATCAGAAAACTGATAATTTTACAGTCTCTTAATTTTTGCCAGAGCTGTGTGTAAATATATACAGGGTGGTCCAAAAGTAGGTGGACAGTATGTGTAATAGAGTTATGATGGGGGAGATATATCAAAGATGGTGTAAAGTGAAATTGACTCAGTTGCCCTTAGCAACCAATCAGATTCCACTTTTCATGCTTCACAGACTCTTTGGAAAATGAAAGGTGGAATCTGATTGGTTGCTAAGGGCAACTGAGTCGGCTTTACAGATCATTTTTCACAGATAAATCTCCCCCAAATCGGTTTTCTTTTCAGATAACCCATAATGGCAAATAATTTAAATCCAGATCAAAGAAAATGGATTTTAAGAGTATTTGAAATCTCGAAATGCTGAAACCGTTAGAGCAAATTGGGTTGAAACATTTGGTTCTCAAGCCCCAAAGAGACAAACCATTTACCGCATTTGTGACAAATTCAATGCCACTGGCTCAATCCTTAATGCTCCAAAAACTGGTCGACCCAAAACAGCCTGTACAGAAAAAAAATAAACAACTTGTTGCTGAAACATATTTGTTCAGAGTCCAAAAAAGTCCACCAGAAGAGTCTCTTTAGAATTAGGAATTTCACGAGCTTCTATCATGCGAATCCTGAAATCTATTGGGTGGAAAGCTTATCGTCCACGTCTAGTTCATGGTTTATTGGAGGATGGTCCAGACAGGCGGCTGCAATTTAGTGAGATTATGTTTAGCGAAACTGAAGAAAATCCAGTAATTTTAGATAACATTATGTGCAGGGATGAAGCTTCTTTCAAATTATCTGGCCATATTAACAGACATGATTGTATTTACTGGTATAATGAGAAGAGGCATTTAACATTAAAGCAACAACTAAATGAGCCTGGTGTCAATGTTTGGGGTGGTATTTCAAGTTTTGTTTTAGGACCAATATTTTTTGATGGTCACAGGAGATGGGTATCTAGAAATTCTAATGAATCAAGTTGTTCCCCAGTTACAGCAACAGCCTAATTCAAATGACCTTTATTTCCAACAAGATGGGGCCCCTCCACATTATTCAAGAGTAGTCCGCGAGTATCTTGATAAAACGTTTCCTAATAAATGGATTGGCCGAAGAGGCCCACTTGATGGGCCGGCACGTTCACCATGCTTGACCCCAATGAATTTTTTTCTTTTGGGGAGTACTCAAGGACAAAGTTTATAGTCGAAAACCAAAAAGTGTCAGTGATTTTGAAAAATTACATAAGAGATGCATTTCAAGAAATTAATACTCAGAGACTTGAGTGCAAAAATGTTTGTCGAAGCGTAAGAGGCAGACTTCAAAGTTCTGTAAATTGTAATGGAAAACAGTTTGAGCACCTGCTTTGATAACATTTAAGGGCTTTTATTATTGTTCAGAATAAAATTTAATTGTCAATGTTATGCTTGTGTTAGAAAATATGTTTTTATATATAAATCAAAATAAATGTTATTATTTTCTGTCCACGTACTTTTGGACCACCCTGTATATTGTATTATATTTAGATTTTGTTTTGCAATTGAAGTACATAATGCGGTGAATCTGTGATAAAGGAGACTTTTTTTTTTTTTTTTTTTTTTTTTTTTTACATTAGGATCTGCTTTTTTTTTTTTTCTTCACATTGTCTCTTTTCTTTATTTTTTATGTTCTGGGGTATAGAAGGTAAGATGTCTGCATAGGCAGCATGCCCTGTTAACAAGAGTGCAGTGTATTTTATATTTTTCTTGGCTTTGTCTGTATTATATGTAGTTATTTCAAGTTTATTTGTTTTTTTGTTTATTTTTTTGCTTTGACTTAACAATCTGGGGTTTATATGTAACTTTGCACATAGTGCTGTGGTTTTTTTTTCTTCTAATATTTCAAGGGTCTGCATAATAGGTATATAGTAGGTACTAAATTGGCAAAAAAAAATGTCTTTTTTAGTTGATTGCATGTAAAATGAAACCTACAGAAATATGAATAACTTTTATTTCATTTTTTTAAGTCAGAAATCAGTAGTGTACATGAAAATAGGCAACTTATCAGAGACGATGGGTTTTAGATTTGAGCTAGATTGAATGAATGTCGTAATTGGTCAGTTGCCGCAGAGGGAAGCTCTGATTGCCCTTGCTTGTAGAACGTGGGGGGATCCTAAGCAGGAAAAACTCCTGTTAACACTAGAAGTCCCAGGAATTTCGAGCTCCATAGGGTTCCAATGGTAGAAATGTTAAATGACCCCTCTCTGGGACTTCTAGTGTTAAGACATCCATATGAGATAATAGTGCATTTGGACAGGGTTGTCTTCAAGGAACGACCCCTCTACCAATGTAATGATGTCCTACCAATGTCCTAGTGGCTTTGTAAATAGGTATCCCTCAATTAGAATGCTTTATAACAATATTTTCATCTTTTGAACACGTTACAATGCTGCTGATAGTAATCAGAAATGTATAGCAATTTTGTTAACCCATCCTATACAGAAAAACATATGAAAAGAAAGATATGAAAGGCAAATATGAGTTAAAACCAGTGTATTAATGCATCCAAAATGCAATACACAGACCATATTAGTACCAACACATTACAAGGACAAAGCCAAACTGAATGGGAAAACATCTGGACAAGAATGTATACCCTGCAAATTCAATGTCTACCACAAAATGACAGTGTATGACCACAAGTGGAAAAAAAATTGAAGCTCTAATTTATCTAGCTCAGGGGTCTCAAACTCAGCAGCTCAGTGTATGGGCCACATATAGAGAAAAAGAATTGAGAGGAGCCGCATTCTTTGCATGACAAAGTGATGTTTTTAATGAATTCATGTTTTTTTTTCTATACCTCTTTGGATCACTTTTTTGAACATTTTTTGCTTGTTTATTATAACAAACCTGCACTTTTTTTGTTTAGTTATGTATAAAACAGCATTTTTAATGGCAAAAAAATAAAATAAAATTCATGCTTTTATTTTGAATTATATCACCTTTTTGTAATATTGTTTTAAAATTGGCAGCATTATATAGTAATCTTAGCCAACATCTTGTAGTAATGTCCCCATCTGTGTGCCCTGTAGTATGGTGCTCATCCTTGTAGTATTGTGCCCATCGTAGTATTATGCCCAGTAGTATTGTACCCATCCTTGTAGTATTGTGCCCATCGTTGTAGTATTGTGCCCATCGTTGTAGTATTGTGCCACTTATGATAAGTATATAGGGGTCAGATGCTCCTGCTTGTAGTATTGTGCCCATCCTTGTAGTATTATGCCCAGTAGTATTGTGCCCATTCTTGTGTTATGCCCAGTAGTATTGTGCCCATCGTTGTAGTATTTTGTCCAGTAGTATTGTGCCCAGTAGTATTATGCTCAGTAGTATTGTGCCCATCCTTGTAGTATTGTGCCCATCCTTGTAGTATTGTGCTCATCCTTGTGGTATTGTGCCCATCCTTGTATTGTGCCCTGTAGTATTGTGCCCATCATTGTGATATTGTGCCCATCCTTGTAGTATTGTGCTCTGCAGTATTGTGCCCATCCTTTCATCGTTCCCTCTTATTAGGGTGCGTGCATATGATCAGGGTTTTGCAGCGTTTTGGTTGTAGCATGTTTCAGCTCCGTCCAAAACGCTGCATTGTACAGCACAAGCATAGTGGATGGGATTTTTTGAAATCCCATGCCCACTGTGCTCGTGTGGCCCGAAGTGAAAACTGCAATGCGGCTTGCAGAGGCTGCAGCATGTGAATTTAGGCTGCAGAGCCGCATGCCCTCCCTAGGGAGAACACCGCGAGGAGATCTCAGCACTCTGAACTTTACTACAATTGAATAATTTGCGGTGCCGCGCAGAGGAGCTGTCTGCGTTACACCAATGGCTACTGCAGGCCAATCAGGTGCAAGGAGGTGACATCATACATCGTAATTTCCTTGCATCTGATTGGTGGCTAGCAGCTATTGGTATAATACAGACAGCTGCTCTGCGTGGCACCGTAAATTATTCAATAGTAAAGTCCTGCTGGTGCCGACTCCCGGCATAGAGCTGCGATTGTCAGGGGGTCTGCAGGCCGCAACAAGCAGCCTCGGGGGCCGCGTGTTTGAGACCTCTGATCTAGCTAGATGATTTTCATGCCACTTTTGATGAGTGGTATATAGGGGTCAGATGCTCCTGCTTAATGAAGAGATGCATGCCTCTTGATCAGTCATGCATTGTGCCACAAATCTTACTCCATTCAAGGACTACAGAAAAGATTTGTGGTGTAAGGAACATGAAACGTCATAAATAAGACTTATTTGGTGTCCTTTTCCTATTCTGCCCCTGTCCCTCTCCATTTCTCCAGCATAAAGGCTCAATCAGAGCCCATGTATTTACATCCTGTCAAGCCCATGTACACCCTTAAATTCAATGTCTATTACTAGATGGCAGTATTTAACCACAAATACAAAATAAATATTTACATGTTGTCATGGAGAGACAGTGTAACAGGGTGACCAGTGTACTACCGCCCCCACTTCCTTATGGTGACTAATTGAACGGTAGTCTTTATACTTGAGAATTGTATTGACATGTATTAATGTACGATATCTCTCCTGTGTAATATGGCCAGCTGCCACCAGGTATCATGGGCCTAGAGTCCCTTAGAGAGAAGGGATAGATGGGGAGTGACAGCTCAGCAGGGGTTAAGAGAGAGGGTGGCTCACCAGCACAGAAAGAGATATAGGAAAAGGCAGCCTCCTGTTTCAGTCAGATAGGGAGATGCAGAGTTAGGGGGTACTTCTCACATAGCGACATCGCTAGAGCACCAGTAACCTCATTAGCGATTTCGCTGTGTGTGACACTGATCAGCGATCTGGCACCTGCTGTGAGATCGCTGCTCGTTACATACAGTGCTGGTTCATATTTTGGACATTGCTCTCCCGCTGTGAAGCACACATCGCTGTGTTTGAGAACGAGAGAGCAACGATCTGAATGTGCAGGAAGCAGGGATCCGGCTTCTGACAGCCTGCGGTAAGCTATATCCAAGGTAAATATCGGGTAACCAAGCGAAGACCCGATATTTACCTTCGTTACTAGCGTCCGCCGCTCTCAGACTGCCAGTCCCGGCTCCCTGCACACATAGCCGGAGTACACATCGGGTAAATAAGCAAAGCGGTTTGCTTATTAACCCAATGTGTACTCTGGCTAGGAGTGCAGGGAGCCAGCGCTAAGTGGTGTGCGCTGGTAACTAAGGTAAATATCGGGTAACCAAGTGCTTGGTTACCTGATATTTACCTTAGTTACCAAGCGCAGTATCGCTTCCACGTGTTGCTGGGGGCTGGTCGCTGGTGAGATCTGCCTGATTGACAGCTCACCAGCGACCATGTAGCGATGCACCAGCGATACTGACCAGGTCAGATCGCTGGTGGGATCGCTGGAGCGTCGCTAAAGTGTGACGGTACCCTTAGTGTGAGGGACAAGCAAGAAAGGACCTCCAGGGTCAGAACACTGGAGGCATCCACCGAAGAGGAGTCCGGTGGAAGATTAGGGTCCTGCCCAGCAGAGAAGGCGGGCGCAGAAACTGAAGAGATGCTGACTGGTGAGTACAGCCCAGCTTGTGCGAGAGGCGTGGCTGTGGGTGTGGCCAAAGATGGAAGCATGACGTGACAGGGCTCTGGTGCCGGAAGAGGCGGGCCCTAGAACGCAGGAAGTGCGCCTGACCATGCTGGCCGGGGCCATCTTGGAGTGAGGATTCAGTGCTGCAGAACACGCAGAGTGGAGCGAGAAGACGAGAGAGCGGTGAGCATGGCAGAGGCTGGAAGCGCAGTAGATCTGGAGAAGATACTTCTGCTGCTATAGTCAGGAGCTGCTGGTGGTTATCGGGCCTGCCGCAAGGATCATCTGTGAAGTTGGAGGTGGAGGAGCCTAAGTTGGGCTGAGGGATGTTGCCCTGAAGTGGCCAGAAGAGGCCTAAAGGTTTGAGTTGTTAAGGGATGGGACATGCTCCTCATGGCCAGACTGATCCAGAACTATGTGTTTTTCCGCCCTGGTGGATGTGGGGAGTCTGTGAGCCTTTGGGGCTGGAGGAGGATGGTGCCCTCAGCTCAGGGCTTGCCCTGCAACTCTCAGGAACCCTGCCCCGTGGACCTTGTCCTGCGACACTTAAGGCCCCGTCACACTAAGCAACATCGCTAGCAACATCGCTGCTAACGAACAACTTTTGTGACGTTGCTAGCGATGTTGCTGTGTGTGACATCCAGCAACAACCTGGCCCCTGCTGTGAGGTCGTTGGTTGTTGCTGAATGTCCTGGGCCATTTTTTAGTTGTTGCTGTCCCGCTGTGAAGCACAGATCGCTGTGTGTGACAGCGAGACAGCAACAACTAAATGTGCAGGCAGCAGGAGCCGGCTTCTGTGGAGGCTGGTAACCAATGTAAACATCGGGTAACCAAGAAGCCCTGTCCTTGGTTACCCGATATTTACCTTTGATACCAGCCTCCCCGCTCTCTGTCAGTGCCGGCTCCTGCTCTGTGCACATGTAGCTACAGCACACATCAGGAAATTAACCCCATGTGTGCTGTAACTAGGAGAGCAGGGAGCCAGCGCTAAGCAGTGTGCGCTGCTCCCTGCTCTGTGCACATGTAGCTGCAGCACACATCCTGTAATTAACCTGATGTGTGCTGTAACTAGGAGAGCAGGGAGCCAGCGCTCAGTGTGCGCTGCTCCCTGCTCTCTGCACGTGTAGCTCCGTGCGGTGGTAACCAAGGTAAATATCGGGTTGGTTACCCGATATTTACCTTAGTTACCAAGCGCAGCAGCTTCCACGCGGCGCTGGGGGCTTGTCACTGGTTGCTGGTGAGCTCACCAGCAACTTGTGTAGCCACGCTCCAGCGATCCCTGCCAGGTCAGGTTGCTGGTGGGATCGCTGGAGTGGAAACAGAAACTGGATGATTGTTATAGCAAACGTTAGGCCTCCAGGACTATTTGAGTTGTTTCTTTTCCCCTTGTTTTAAGTACAGCATCCCCACTGTTTGGTTACGTTAAGCGAAATGGACAATTGTAGCGTGGTCCTCCCCATGACAGGCGAATGAGAGGAATAAGTGTTTTAGGACTGTTTTTTTTAAATGTTTGCGAGTTTGTTTTTTTTTCTTCCCTTAGAGGGCCGGACAGGTCTACAGCTCCTGGAAAAGAACACGCACCCCTGTTATTAATCTTGAATGTAGGTGACATGTTAAAATGTTTTTTTTTTTTTGTTTTTTTTTTCTATGGTATGTTATGTCTTTTAGGAGCGGTTCCCATCGCCAGAGGACTGACTAAATTAAAGTTTGGGTGCGTGTAATAGGGTGACCAGCGTTCTACAGCCCCCATTATGCTGACTAATGGAACTGTAATATTTATACTTGTGAATTGTATTGAAATGTATTAATGTACAATATCTACTGTGTAATACGGCTGGCTGCCACCAGGTGTCATGGGGCCCCGGTCCCTTAGTGAGTCTTCTTGATGGATAAAGTATGACACGCAGCAGGGGTTGAGAGAGGGTGGCTCACCAACACAGGAAATGATGATATAGGAAAAGGCAGCTTCCTTTTTCAGTCAGACAGGGAGATGCAGAGTTAAGGCCACTTTACACACCGAGATAAATCTTTGGCAGATCTGTGGTTGCAGCGAAATTGTGGACAATCAGTGCCAGGTTTATGGCTGTGTACAAATGGAACAATATGTCCATGATTTCACTGCAACCACAGATCCGCCAAAGATTTATCTCTGTGTGTAAAGTGGCCTTTAGTGTGAGGGACAAGCAAGAAAGGTCCTCCAAGGTCAGAACGCTGCAGAGGGGAGTAAAGTGGAGAGGGGACAGAGACAAGACAGAAAAGGAAAGAAAAAAGAGAGAAGCATAGATATTCCAAGGGGGCTCGTCTACAGTGAAGTCATGGAGACGTAAAAGGAGAAGTTGGGTGCCCCTACCTTAGGCTGGCACCTGCTATTACTTCAGGGAACGCAGTTGCAGCGGGAGGGCATCAATAGAGTCCATCCAATATGCAAAGCCGCACGATCCGCCGCCATGTTGAGGGAATGAATCCGAAACTGAAGGATAAGTCGCCCCATTATGGCTGTCCCTGTAGAGCCGAGCCAGTTACAGAAGCAAATCTGTATGAAGGATGATGATGATGACCTCTGTGCTAAGAAAGTGGAAAACAACTGTCGAATGTTTTTGTAGTAAAGTGTTGAAAGTTTTAGCTGGTGGTCATCTCCTTACTGAGCGTACGTGGCTCGAGGCCCATGGCAGTGAATGGGAGTCGGAGGAGCTGGCTGAAGATACAGAAGTGCCGCAGTCAGCAGGTACAACCTCCACACCACCTACCACTCACACCACTCTGCCTTCAGTGTCTGTACTGTGGGCGGGTGTGAACCCCACAATCCTTGCTCACGACTGCCCCTCTCCATCACTTTATAACTACAATATATAGAAAATAAAGCCAAGGCATATAAAGCACTAATTGGCTCCACAAATGTGTTTGGTCCCAAAATCCGCCTCTGAGAAATGCTTTAATAAACATTTTGCTTGAAAAGATTTACCCCATATGAAATGCATGATGGTGCGGCGGGTCCATGCCGTTTCACCTTTTTGCCGGTGTTTTAAACATTTCTAGGAGGCTGATTGAGAATCTAATGAGATTCTAGACCTTTAAGAAAGGGGGCATGGCCGCGAGCGCACCCTATGAGCACTTACTGAATTCCTGCAGGACAGGAGAGAAGGGAATGGAGCCGCCGTATGGGTGAGAGGAAGGACGCCCCACTGAGGTGTGGGAGCAGGGACACTTGGAGTTACCACGCAGGGATCAGAGACTGCATGGCTGCTGGACAGGTGAGGACGGGAGGACGTCCCTGCCAGGGTCTGGGAACGGAGGCACGCGTGGACGCCACGCTGGAGCCGGGATTGGGCGCTACAATTTATTTTCCACTTGTTCTTCTACACTGCCATCTTGTGGAATACCTAGAATTTTCAGGTTGTACATTCTTTTCCAGGAGGTTCTCATCCAGTTTGTGTTTTTGTGATTGTGTGTTGTGTCTATACTAATATTATTCATTTTACTAATACAGATGAAGTTTTAGCCCAGATATTTGCCCTCCATTCATTTCTTCTGATCTCTTATGGTACTATAGACTAGTACATATGGGTACATGGTATAGGTGTCCCTATCTGTACAGTATAGGCTGTGCTCACATAGCAATATGCCAATATTTACATAGCCTAAATATGGCAGCACATATGGAAAACATTTTTTCTTGTTTTTACTTAAGAATTAAAAAGTATATTCAGATATGACAGCACACCTGTATAAGGCATATGCTGCCATTGGTCACATGGCATAGCTGGATGATATTTCAGTAGTGATTTGTGGTAATGGGAAACTTACGAATTATGTTAAATAGGACTGTAAAGAGAAGCAAGACTTTACTGGTTTGCTGTGGTCAGCTTGTGTTAGATTGATGCTAACTTAATGATTAACATTTTTTTAAAAGCCATGTGCATTTTTTCTAAACTGATAGGACACAGAAGCCATGAAGAGAGCGCTAGCACTAATTGATTCTAAAATGAATCAGGCAAAGGGTTGGCTGAGGGACCCTAATGCTCCTCCAGGTAAGGATGACGACCGAAAGCTCCACTGTGAATTATAAAACATTTTCTGATTCTATGTTTTCAATGATAGTTGAGGAAAAAAAAATTGCACTGTCCATGTCTGTCATCAGTCTGTTCCTCCTTGGCAGCTGGACCAGGCATTCTCAGCCCGGCATCCTTGCACTACCCTGAGTCTCATGGTGTTACAAGGCAGAAGGCCTAGTAAGCATAAGGGGTACCCATGTGTGAAGACTGCCATGGTCTGGACCAGGGCAGCTTGAAGGTTTTTACCCATCTCATATTAACACATACGTTTCTGTATCTCTGGTTCTTAAATGATTATTGGGCGAGGTTTGCTGATTTTGGATGATGGAGCTAATGAGATAATTGCTCTAAGTAACACACAATATTTAGATTTTTAATGGTTTCATTTTTCAATTGCTAATTGAGATGAGTTGTTTCAGGGACTTGCATAGGAATGCAGGACCTCTAAGGGACATGAGCGACTACGAGAGCAGGACTTCTATTTGAATATTCAAAAGTCAGAACACTTGGCACTCAATGTAGCCTGTTTAGATCAGTGGACCCCCCCCCCCCCCCACATATGTACTCTACCCCCTCCCCCCCAGTCCTTCCCAGAACAAATGTTTCTGCTGGGAAAATGCTTTCATATATGGCCTCAATGAAGTATGCAGTTTGGATAAAAATACCTACACTCCCTGACAGAAGTTCTGTCGCTTATCCATGTTATGTAAATAAACGCTTATAACCTGACTTTAAATTCATCCACTGGTTTTATAAATTACTCTTTTGAAAGCTGAAACTCTCCCAAATTTAGTTTAGGTTAGGAAAATAAAGTTGCTGAAAAGCTGAAATATTGATCATTTAATGAACACAGAAAGGTCAGATTTTGGCAAGACAAAAGTTTTGTCGCCCACAGAAAATAATGTGAAATTCAACTTCTAATACAAAGATATGTTGCATAACATTGGTGAATAAAGTTGTGGTGCTTTTAGAGCCGTATTTAATATTTTGTGTGACTTCCATGAGCTTGAAGGACTGCATTTATGCGGTTCAACAATGATTCATACAATTTCTTGATGAAGTCATTAGGAATAGCAAAGAATGCAGTCTTACATGCCTCCCAGAGCTCATCTAGATTCTTTGGTTTTGTCTTCCAAGCTTCCTTTTTCATCCTACCCCAAATATGCTCAATGATGTTCCTGTCTGATGACTGGGCTGGCCAGTCCTTGAGCACCTTAATCTTCTTTGCCAAGAGGAACTTTGTTGTAGAGATGGATGTATGAGATGGACCACCATCCTGCTGCAGAATTTGACCCCTTTTATGATTGGGAATGTAAGAGGTAGCTAATACTTCTTGATATTTTAAGCTATTGATATTGCCTTCCACCTTGCAAATGTTTCGCACACCCCCATACTGAATGTAGCCCCAGACCATGATCTTTCCACCACCAAACTTAACTGTTTTCTGGATGTATTTTTGATCCATACGGGCTTCAGTAGGTCTCCTGCAGTATTTGCTGCGGCTGTGGTGTAATTCAACTGAAGATTCATCACCACCTTCTTCCACTTTTCCAGCGTTCATCTGTTTAGCAGGCTGTGTGACTTGGCAAATCCCACACAGATTTTTAATTGCCTTTTGTTTAGTGATGGCTTCTGGGCACTGATTCGACCATGGAGGCCAATTCGAGACAGAATCCTATAAACTGCTCTAGTTGACACAGGGACTTGAGGTGACCAGGCCTATTAGAGCTCTACTGGAGTGGAAGAGGGGCTGGCTTTAGATTTTCTAACCAACAAACATTCCTTCTAAGCAATTGTCTTGCAGGGTCTGTCGGACCTGGGCTTGTCAAAAACCTCTCCAGTCTCTTCAAAACTTTAATTCTTTGTACTTGACGCTGAGACACATTAAAGGTGCCAGTCACCTCTGCAGTGGATCTGGTCTTCATCCTTTTGATAATCAAGGCTTTGATAATCAATGATATAATGATTATTATGATAATCAAGGTGGATTTGTGGCATGTTGTCAGAGGTCAATTGCAGCTCAAGTGAAGGTCTGGGTTGCTGGATTTCTTTTTATTCACACCCACTAATTAACCAATCATTTAGGGAGTACAGATGAGACTGTAAACTAGGATTGTGTGCATTATATGACAAGGCGACAAAACGTTTGTCTTGCCAAAATCTGACCTTTCTGTGTTCATTAAATGTTCAATATTTTAGCTTTGCAGCAACTTTATTTTCATAACCTAAACCAAATTTAGGAGGTTTTCAGCTTTCTAAAGAGTAATTTATAAAACCAATGGATGAATTTAAAGTCAGGTTAAAAGATTTTATTTACATAACATGGATAAGTGACAGCTTCTGTCAGGGAGTGTATGTGTGAGATCCAAGACATAAGGGAGTATAGTGTGGCCCCATATGAAAAACAAAGATTGGAAAATCCACATCTAAAATCTTTATTGAAGAATGAATGTTTGAAAAATGTTGTTTTTCTGTTTTGTTTTTTTTGTAAGCAGGAACATGTGATCTGACGTGTCTAAACTCTGCCCTTAGTCATACAGATGGGTATCTCTATGACGAAGGGTAGAATTTGGATCCTTCACTTCATTTTCCATGGTATATTGCTGGCAGCAGTTAAAGTGGGATCCTCAAGAAAGAAGGAACTACAAATAATTTCTCATAATGTAGGCAGTTCAGTCACATTCTCTATGGCCCCACATGGGTGACATATCATGAATCCATGCAACCCAGAGAGATTCTACAAGGCCATGATATTGCCATGTCCATATTCCGCTGATTTGACAAATGGGCACAGGATGTCTACATAAAACAGCTTTATGCTAAAATGGCTAAAGTGGTGCATCCATTTATCGAAGGCTGCATTTATGTGGATTTTGGAGTGGTGTAGGCTTTTTCTGCATTTGCTGTTTGTTTTTGCTACACTGTCCATTTTTCTCTGTGCAGGTGATGCTGGAGAACAAGCTGTGCGCCAGATCATAGATGAAGCTGGGAAGGTTGGCGAGTTATGTGCAGGGAAGGAGAGGAAGGATATCCTGGGGACCTGCAAGACTCTAGGCCAGATGACCGATCAAGTAGCTGATCTGAGAGCCAGGTTATTACTTTTAATTAACTTTACCTAAAATGTAATCGTATTATTGCAAAAATGTGCCCAATATATGAACACAGGTAAGGTCTTTAGACTCCTGGTATGAGATCATTGTCGTACCACCTCACAATCATTTAAGTATATGAAAATATTTTTGTGTAACCATCAGTGGGCAGGTCTATTTACCATTTGGCCATGAAAACAAACTACCTTAACCTCTTTATGACAGCCGTACAGATTAAAATGGCGATAGTAAAGGGTGGTACTTCCATTTTGCCATTTTAAAACGGCGGTAAGGAAAAAGCCTGTAACACTCCCCAGAGACAGAAAATCTCTGGGGCTTCATCTACCGGGGGTAGCTGAGATGCTGGAGATCATGATTCCGACCATTTTTTCCGGTGCCCGGTCACATGATAACGGTTATACTCTGTATAAAGATGGTCACGTTACAGTAAATGGCGGCACTGGTAAAAAAAATGTATCTCTCTACCCCACCTGGCATGATCAAACATGTCAGCTGGGAGATAAATTTCCTCCCCCGGTCCCCTCTGTTCTCCTGGTGTCGCCAAATGCCCCCCGACCCCCAACCCCCTCTCAAACGTTTAAGATGGTGGCCGCACTAGTGACGTGCCGACCGCTTTCATCCTCCCTTCTCGCATGTGACATGACACATGACAGAAAACTCCTGCCCAGGTCACTCCCTATAGCCCCTCCCCCCCCAGTGTTCCCCGGTGTCCAAGTGCCTTGTGCAGTGTCCATCCCCCGCAATCCCTCCTCTCCTCTTTCTGAAAAGATGGCGCCACATGCACAGAGTGGCTGTCAAATGGCTTCCTGCATTCAGTGACGCTGAGCTTCCTGCAGCTCATACTGCCGTGCTGTGGACCTGGGGAGAGTGGGTGCAGTATCACTGCACCCACACTTCTCACATGGAGGGTCTGCACCTCCAGAAAATGAGGGATAAGTTCTCGAAGCGTGCTCCCCATATTCTGGAATGAGGTTACTGCAACTCACTGCCCTCAGTTGGACCGGGGTAGTTTGAGTGCACTATTCTCAGGTCACTGCAGCCACACTCCTCACATGGAGTGCCTGCTCTTCCAGAAATTTGTGGATATGTTTCCTGAGCATGCACGCCCATATTCTAGAAGGTTCAGAGTAGTCGTGGGACCTCCAAAATTGATTACAGCGGACCAGATTTTTTTTCTTTTAAATAAATTGATGAAGGAGAAAATGTGTTGGGGAATGGGGTTTTTTTTTTTAAAATAATTTTTTTTTTTTTTTTTTTATTTCTCACACGTGTGATGTCGTGTATCTGTTAGATGCCACAACATCACTATCTACTGAACTTAATGCCAGGTGACATTGCAGCTGGTATCAACCCCATATATTACCCTGTTTGCCACTGCACCAGGGCAACGGGATGACCTGGGGTGAAGACCCACTTCTGGGGCAGCTGTGGCCTGCTATTTTTAGGCTGGGAAGGGCCAAATAATCATGGCTCTTCCCACCCTGAGAATAGCAGACCACAGCTGTCCATTTTACCTTGGCTGGTGATCCAATTTGGGTGGCGCCCCAGGTTTTGTTTTTATTATTTACAAATAATTAAAAAACCGCATTGGGTGACCTCAATTTTGGATTACCAGACAAGGTGAAGCTGCCATCTGCTTTACCCTAGCTGGCTGTCAAAAATGGGGGGGACAATGTCATTTTTTAAAATTATTTTTTTTTGCTAAATACAAGGCTAAGCACCCTTTAGTGCCACATAAGTCACTAAAGGGTTCCAGCTTAGAATATGTAGGGGGTGGGACATTATATATGTGTTGTCTATCTATCCATTCGTCCATCCATCCATACTAGCTTTGTAGGCTGACTGCGCACAATCAGGGTTTGCAGCGTTTAGGACGCAGTGTTTTTTGCTGCGTTGTGGAGCACAAGCTCAGTGGAAGGATTTTTAGAAAAAAACAAATACAAAAACAGGGATATTAGACACCAAAAACTGCTGAAATTCCCATTACAAGATTTTACTTTCTAGTCACAATAAAAACACACCAATGTCAACACAACAAAAGCAAAAAAAACAAACCATGCATAAAAATAGAAAATGGACGGAACGGGGCCCAGGGCAAATTCCCTAGGCTCTCCCTGCCTAGCCGCAAAGGTTGGCACCCTAAATAGACGTTTTGGCGCCCCTGCTCGATGTCGGCTTGCCCTCACCAAGACCCTATACTTAGTCACTAATAAGTGCTGCTGTAATGAGTGAAGAGCCTACAAAATACACATGTTAAGTAAGAATTGATAGACTACCACTATCTCTCCAACAATTTAGCTGGTGTACGTATATGGAGTAGACTATTAAAAATAAAAAAAACAAATCCTTAATCTCCAACTAATTTAATACAAAAGGGAAAACCAGCTGACATTAGATATACGGGTGTATAACACACTGCCACGCCACTATATAATAGAGAGTTTCGCTGGTAAACTTGGAGTATGTATACAAAAATACTTCTCCCCAATACTACTCTGCAACATTATAAAGATGAATCACAGTTGCAATTACGGTAACTGGATTATTCTCTTAGCACTAATTAGTGGCCAAAAATGGAGCTTAATATGCTCCTATACCAAGGACTTCAATAGTAGAGACTGTGGTGTCTATCTTAAATTAAATTAAAGGGCATTTCAGCAGTTTAAGGATTTTTAGAACTCTCCTGCTTACTGTGCTTCTTTTCTCTCCAGCATAAACTGACCTGCGGCGTGGCTTCCTGAGCCTCAGCATGTCAATTTATGCTCCGGAGACGAGTGTGTCCTCCGCGGGGGGAATAGAGCGCAAGTCCACAGCAGCCTGAACCTGGATAATGGTCACGGGCAACTGCGTTCTCCTGTGGACAACACTCACATCTCTGCAAGAAGGCTGACACTGTGTACTAGACGCTCTGTCGCCGGATCGTGGGCACATAACCTAAAAGTGAGAAATTTTGCTACAGCAACATTTTTGTGAAGTACCTGTGGATTCAAAATGCTCACTATACCCCTGAATAAAATCCTTCAGGGGTCTAATTTCCAAAATGGGGTAATTTGTGGGGGGTTTCAGATGTACAGGTAGCTTATGCGCCTTACAATTGCGACATGCTGCCCACAATTTATTTCAACTTTTACAAAATTCAAATTGTGCACCTTCCGTTCCAAGTCCTGCCGTTTGTCCAAAAAGAGGTTTTTGGCCACATGTTGGGTATCTCTGTGCTCATAAGAAATTAGAGAGCAAACCTTGGGTCCACTTTTTGGTGTTTTCGCTGTAAAAAGAAATTTTGTGGTAAAGCAACATTTTTGTGCAAAAAAGGAAAATTTTCGATATGACCGCCCAAAGTTGTCAAATTCTGTAAAGTACCTGTGGTTTAAAAATGCTCACTATACCCCTAGATAAAAACCTTGAGGGGTCTAGTTTCCAAAATGGGGTCTGTCACGAACAGCCGGGGAAGTCCCTCAGAAATCCGCAGCTGTTCACTGATTTGTTACACACGACTACTCTCTAGCGCCCCCCTTGTCTGCAGGCCACTTTTGGTACTGCAGGACAATGCATAAGATGAGGCTGCTGAGCTGATAATGCCAAATATTGGAGGTCTCACAGCAAGGGTAAATGTATATCTCTGATTCCTGCTAATGGAATATTTATATACCTCGGTACCCTTAATGATAGCACTCCAATAATTCTATGCAATAACAATTACGCTGCCACCACCCAGACTTTCTACAGGTAGCTGGGAACCCGTTTCAGATAGCATAAGGCCCTTCGGGGTTTTGGATTCGTATATAAAGCATAAGGAAAGAAACTCTTAAATTTTTATATATTTAATCCGAAAATAGGCAGTGTTTAAAGAATATACAAGAAGTTACAAAAGGGAACAATACACATTACGGCATAACAGTTACATTAAAATAAAAGGTATAAACGTGAAACTTACTAAGCTTCTGCCATAGAAGTGACGTCTGCTTATGGAGGGAGGGAGCTCCAAGAGATGTTAGAATCGGCCAGCATCACCCTTCATGATGCCCTCCTCGTGCTGACTGCCCCAAAAGACAGGAACTGTCTCTTATGCTCTTGCTAGCCCCCCTTGCCTGTGACATCATTTTACAGTCACTTGTGGGCTGGGCTTGAGATGGTCACAAAGTTCCATAATTCTAGGGTTTTTCATATCTTTGCTCCTGGGTCACACAGGTGAAAGATATTAGCGTCATATTTAATATCTCGATTTTACAGTTACATTGATACCAAACACAACGCCTCTAGCACAATTTTACTGGCCAATACTAATTTGTCGTGATTCCGTCGATCTCCTCGTCAGGTGAGACGGTGCGCTGGGTTCCGCACGACGCAGGGATTCTGGCAATGTGTTTTTCATCTTTCTAGCATTAAAGTCGCACTTCAAAACCTGCTTTGGGAGTTTTCCCGCCAATATTACAAAGAATTGTCTTTCTCTGCAGCTTTTGGCTTTTCTTCTACCATCACCCAAAGTCATAAATACCTTAAGCTTCCAGGCCAATCAGATAATCGCCATGACGACCTGTGGCTGGTGAAGAAGAGGGGGAGGAAGTCCCTTCAACAGCTCTACATGACACCTCCCCCTTTTTGAGGTAGCATGGGAGATTGATTTGCCAATCGTCTCCTAAGCCTACCTCGCTGGCATCCCCCTGCCGGGACAGCCCATCAGCGTTGCCATGCTCAACACCCTTCCTGTGTTGAATGGTAAAGTCATACTGCTGTAGTGCCAAGCTCCACCGCAGTAGCTTACCATTGTCGCCGGCCACCCGATGTAGCCAGCTGAGAGGGTTGTGGTCTGTCACTATGGTGAAGTTGCGTCCATATAGGTAGGGCTGCAGTTTCCGCAGGGCCCACACTATAGAGAGGCACTCCTTCTCCACAGTGGCGTAGGCCACTTCCCGGGATAAGAGCTTGCGGCTGAGAAACATCACCGGATGCTCTTCTCCCTTCCCATTTACCTGGCTGAGTACTGCACCAAGGCCAAACGCACTGGCATCTGTCTGAACTATGAACCGTCGGGTGAAGTCCGGAGCTTGTAGGATTGGGGAACTGGCGAGGGCAGCTTTTAGTGCCCTGAAGGACCGTTCACAGTCATCTGTCCAGGTGACTACTTGCGGTAGCTTCTTTTTGGTGAGGTCCGTCAACGGCTTAGCAAGAGCACTATAGTTAGGAACGAACTTCCTATAGTACCCTGCCGTACCCAAGAAGGACATCACCTGCTTCTTTGACTTGGGGGTAGGCCAGGAGGTGATGGCATCAACCTTCCCTGGCTCTGGTTTCAGGGTCCCGCCACCCACTCTGTGTCCAAGGTACTGTACCTCAGTCATGCCGATCTGACACTTCCCTGGCTTTATAGTCAGACCAGCGCTTTGGATCCGCCTGAGCACCTGTTCCAGGTGCCCCAGGTGTTCCTCCCAAGTGGGACTAAAGATGGCAATGTCATCCAGGTAAGCTACTGCAAACCCTCCTAGTCCCTCGAGCAGCTGGTCGACCAATCGCTGGAAAGTGGCAGGAGCATTTCTCATGCCAAAGGGCATGACAAGGGATTCATACAGCCCGAATGGGGTGATGAAGGCGGACCTTTCCTGTGCTTCCTTGGACATAGGAATCTGCCAGTACCCTCGACTCAGGTCCATGATGGTCAGGTACTGGGCCCCGGCTAAGCAATCCAGTAACTCGTCGATGCGTGGCATTGGGTACGCATCGGGTGCTGTGATTGCATTTAGCCTCCTGTAGTCCACACAAAACCGGGTTGTCCGGTCCTTTTTGGGAACCAAGACTACAGGCGAGGCCCATGCACTTTTGGACCTCTGGATCACTCCCAGGACTAGCATTTCATCGATCTCCCTTTTTATGTCCTTTTGTACCTCTAGGGAGACACGGTATGGGGGTTGACGAACTGGGGAATGACTCCCTGTGTCCACCTGGTGGGTGGCTAGGGATGTCTTCCCTGGGACATTCGTGAAGGTCATCAGGTAGGGCCGGAATACCTCCCGCAGCTGGGACTTTTGGTCCAAGGATAGCTGTGGGTTGAATGCCGCCTCCTCGATAGACCCTCCATCCCGGGCTGAGGCGAGCAAGTCCACCAAGACTTCACTTTCGCCTTCCTCGGGAAGACTACACACAGGAAGAGCAAAGGCTTCCCTGTCATGATGAGCTTTCATCATGTTGACATGGAAGACCTTTTGCCTCTTCCTGGCATGGTCGATGGTGACCACATAGTTTACGTCATTGAGGCGCTGATGCACCAGGTATGGACCCTCCCAGGCCGCCTGAAGCTTGTTCTGGGTCATTGGGACCAGGACCCACACCTTCTGACCCACTTCATACACCCGCTCTCGAGCGTGTTGGTCGTACCATCGCTTCTGGCTGGCCTGGGCTTGCGTCATATTCTCATGCACCATCTGCGTCATTGACTGCATCTTGTCACGGAGCCGAATGACATACTCCACAACGGACACTTCTGGGGAATTCAGTTCCTCTTCCCAGGATTCCCTTACCAGACCAAGAGGCCCCCGGACTCGTCTGCCATACAGGAGCTCGAAGGGGGAAAACCCCGTTGAGGCCTGTGGTACCTCTCTGTAGGCAAACAGCAGGTGTGAGAGATACCGCTCCCAGTCGCGTCCATGTGACTCAACCAGCATCTTAAGCATCTGCTTAAGTGTACCATTAAATCGCTCACACAAACCATTGGTCTGTGGGTGATAAGCGCTTGATATCAGATGCCGCACCTGCATTTTCTTACAGAGAGCCTCCATTAGACGAGACATGAACTGAGTCCCCTGGTCGGTAAGCATCTCCCTGGGAAATCCTACTCGGGAGAATATGGTCAAGAGGGCATCTGCCACCTTATCGGCTCTAACTGAGGACAGAGCCACTGCCTCCGGATACCGGGTAGCATAGTCTACCACAGTAAGGACAAACCGTTTTCCAGAGCTGCTGGGGACGGCCAGAGGCCCGACAATGTCCACAGCGACCCTCTGGAAAGGCTCCTCTATCACCGGCAAAGAGATCAGGGGAGCTTTGGGAGCAGGCCCTGACTTTCCCACTCTTTGGCATGTGATACAGGAGCGGCAGTAGTTGGCAACATCTGTCCCCATTTTGGGCCAATAGAAGTGGTGAGACAGCCGGGCCTTGGTTTTGCTAACCCCCAAGTGTCCGGCGAGTGGGATCTCATGGGCAATCCGCAGCAACTCACTCCTAAAGCGGTGAGGCACCACCAGCTGTTTTTCCTTCAGCCACTCTTGTTGGGGGTTACAGGGAATTGTCTCCCGGTACAACTTTCCCTGGTCCCAGAATACCCTCTCCTTATCGGTCTCGGAGGAGGGCTTCTCTGCGAGGTCCCTTAACGTCTCTAGACTGGCATCAGTTCGTAGAGCCACCTGAAACTCTTGGCTAGAGGCAGCCAAAAGTGACGTTAAGGTTCCAACCTCACCGGGACCCTCTGGGACCTGCTCTGGGTCCATCACCAGTTCCGTTATCCCTCTGGGTGAAGAGGTGTCAGAAGGCAGGGTTTCATTTGCGTTCTGGGCACTCTGACTGCGGGTGACAGCACCGATGAAGGCTGTCTCCCCGGGGAATAACCACTCTTCCCCATCAGCCTGACAGGTACTACTGGCTGTGTCACTGTCCGCTGTGACACTGCTCAGCTGCATTTGGCCACTGTCCTCGTGGTTCTCATGTCTGCCTCCATCTCTGTCGGTACAGACACTTGCTACCTTGGGGTCGTCCTCAGCCACGTCACCCTGCCGCGTGGCATGGCTGAGTTCCCCTGTACAAATCTCCACATTATTACCATGCACAACATTTGTAATTACGTTCTGGGTATCCGCATTCGGGTCGCATGACTTATCAACAACATTTGCATCACATGATTTAACAACATTTGCATCACATGACTGATCAACAACATTTGTATCACCTGACTTTTTGGATTCGGGAGGATCATCAGGGAGAAATTGTGCAACTAATCGCCCCAGATCAGTCCCCAATAAAACATTGGTTGGTAGATGTTCATCCACCCCCACTTCCCGCCACCCTCTCCCAGCACCCCAGTCGAGGGGAATCAGGGCCATTGGGAAGGAGTGGTGGACACCCCCCGCCAAGGCGACAGTCAGGAGTTTTCCCGGGATAAAGTTTTCAGGGGGTACCAGTTCAGGGCGGACCAGTGTTCTGTCGGCCCCAGTGTCCTTGAGCCCCACAGTGGGGGTTCCGCCTACGGTGACGGGGTGTAGGTTTTCGCAGGCCCTACCACCCGCCTTCCTTGCCAAAAGGACAGTTCCAGTGGGCCCTTGGGCCTTGGATGTGGGGTTCCTCTTCTGCCTCTCTGGGCAACCAGAGCTGAGGTGTCCAGGCAGGTTGCAGGAAAAACACCTGCGAGTGTCAGAGGTGGGCCGGGCACTGGTGGATGAAACAGGACCTACGGGAGGTCGGCTGGTAGGGGCAGGGGTGGTTGTAGTTGTCATCTTACCCCCTTTCCAGCTAGTGGTGGACGGCTTCCGCACCTCCGATGCACGGTTGCCCACATAGGCGTCGGCAATCTGGGCTGCTTTTGAGGCCTCCTTGGGCTCTCGGTCCATAACAAACTGTCGAACCTCCACAGGACAGACATGTAGGAGTTGGTCCTTCACCATGAGGTCCTTTAACTCCTCAAAGGTTGTAACGGACAGTCCTTGGATCCACTGGTCAAAGGTGCGCTGGAGCCCACCCTCCAAATCGCTGTAGCTGTCATGAGGTCCGAGCTGGAGAGTCCGGAATTTTTTTCGGTACACCTCCGGAGTCAGCTGATACTTCCGTACTAGGGCCTGCTTTATGGCCCCATAGTCTCCACTCTGCTCTTGAGGGAGACTGGCAAACGCGTCCAGGGCCTTGCCTCGCAGCCCTGGGGTTAAGTATTGTGCCCATTGTGTTGCGGGCAACTGGTACTGCAAGCAAGTCTTTTCAAATCCCGTCAGAAAGCTGTCCAAATTCCCGTCCTTTTCCATCACAGGAAAGTGCTCCGGTCGGGGCTTAAAGCTGCTGGCATTATTGGACTCACCGTTTAGTGAGGAAGATGTCTGCTGCCGGGCTTTGAGGATATTCAATTCATGGTCTCTCTGGGCTTGGCGCTCTCGCTCGGCTCGCTCAGCCTCTCGCTCGGCTCTCTCAGCCTGAGCCTGGCGCTCAGCTCTCTCAGCCTGGGCCTGGCGCTCGGCTCTCTCAGCCTCTCGATATTGCTGAATGAGGTCCAGCCGTCCCTGCCG
>NC_134357.1:206226009-206227615 GCF_048569485.1 Anomaloglossus baeobatrachus | reverse complement strand
TTTGGGAGTGCGCAGCATGGGCGGGATGGAGCACGTTTGGGAGTGCGCAGCATGGCGGATGGAGCACGTTTGGGAGTGCGCAGCATGGGGGATGGAGCACGTTTGGGAGTGCGCAGCATGGCGGATGCAGCACGATGGGAGTGCGGAGTATGGCGGATGGAGCACGTTTGGGAGTGCGCAGCATGGAGGATGCAGCACGATGGGGAGTGCGGAGTATGGCGGATGGAGCATGTTTGGGAGTGCGCAGGATGGGAGATGGAGCACGATGGGGGGTGCGCAGCATACGGGATGGAGCACGATGGGGAGTGCGCTGCATGGGGGATGGAGCACGATGGGAAGTGCACACCTCCCCCCAACACACACACATACGCGCACGCGCGCACTGCACAACACACCACACCACACACACACACTGGGAACCACAAACAACTGCCCTACACAGACACCCACACACACAGACAACGCTGCAGCACACACAAATATACGCACATACCGCACAACATGCACATTGCACAAAACATACTCTCCCCCAAAACACACCACACACACACAAAACTGCGCAACACACACACATAACGCTACAGACACACAGCGCTCCACAAACAACGCAACACACAAACACCCGCTCTCACCCCCCATCACACCCAGACAACATCCAGAACATGTACAGCGCCCTACACAAACACTTGGTAACTACACACAACAACATCTATATATATAACAAAAATCATACATGAACTACACAATGCGTAAATTCTAGAATACCCGATGCGTAGAATCGGGCCACCTTCTAGTATATATATATATATATATGTGTGTGTGTGCATATATATATAATATATGTGTGTGTGTGTGTGTGTGTGTGTGTGTGTATATATATATATATACATATACATACACACACACGCACGCACGCACACACACACACACACACACACATATTATATATATATACACACACATATATATATATATATATATATATATATACTAGAAGGTGGTCCCGATTCTACGCATCGGGTATTCTAGAATTTACGTATTGTTTAGTTCATGTATGATTTTTGTTATATATATATATATGTGTTGTTGTGTGTAGTTACCAAGTGTTTGTGTAGGGCGCTGTACATGTTCTGGATGTTGTCTGGGTGTGATGGGGGTGTGAGAGCGGTGTTGTTTGTGTGTTGCGTTGTTTGTGGAGCGCTGTGTAGTCTGTAGCGTTGTGTGTGTGTGTGTGTTGCGCAGTTTGTGTGTGTGTGGTGTGTTTTGGGGGGAGGTATGTTTTGTGCAATGTGCGTGTTGTGCGGTATGTGCGTATATTTGTGTGTGCAGCGTTGTCTGTGTGTGTGGGTGTCTGTGTAGGGCAGTTGTTTGTGGTTCCCAGTGTGTGTGTGTGGTGTGGGTGTGTTGTGCAGTGCGCGCGCTGCGCGTATGTGTGTGTGTTGGGGGGAGGTGTGCACTTCCCATCGTGCTCCATCCCCCATGCAGCGCACTCCCCATCGTGCTCCATCCCGTATGCTGCGCACCCCCCATCGTGCTCCATCTCCCATCCTGCGCACTCCCAAACGTGCTCCATCCGCCATGCTGCGCACTCCCAAACGTGCTCCAT
>NC_134357.1:206148509-206216009 GCF_048569485.1 Anomaloglossus baeobatrachus | reverse complement strand
GCATGGTGAGAGATTTCACCAAGATATTGCAACAATAGAGAAAAGAGGTCGATGAAAATAGAATCCATCAATGCTTGTAAATTACTGTTGGACAATTGTAAAAGATGATCCATTGCAGTAGTATAAGAGACAAGGGGAAAAAAAAATTAGTCAGTTAATGAGAACCAAATGTAGTGCAATTTCTGTAACTGTTTATAACTCACATTAGTGTTTAAACTTTTAGTTATTTGAAGTTTTGAGAAGTGTCCTCTAAAGAAATATCAGAAAATTGACAAAATAATCTGCATCTTTATATTTGCAAAAATAATAATGCTTCAAAGTACTGAAACTTTTATGCACCAATTATATGTAGCAGTAAAAGAAACTCTCATATCATAGAAACAAGAGACAACTAAAATTTTCATTGTCAGATTTGAATTCAGGAGGTTAAAATTATTAAAAAATGGCTAATTTCATAACTGAACCCGACAACTTTTCAAAATATGTAGAGCAGTTTAATCTTTACAGGGAATCTGTCACATTGTACATGCAGTCTGATGAGTGGACAGCGTATAAAAACAAGAAGAGGAGCAAAATTATATATTGCTTTGTAGGAAAAGCTTTTTTTCATTAAAATCAATGGTGTTTTATTCATGAGTCCAGTCACTGAGTGCCGGCAAAGAGATTTAGACCACACAGATATCTGGTATAAACCCTCTCTTGGTAAGAGTAGGTGCACAAGAGTGATGTGCTTTTTTTTTACCAGCCTTTCATAGTTATATGCAGTTATATGCAGTTATAGGGTTAATCTTTTAGTAACATTCCTAAGTATGCCATTGGCTATATTAAAAAATATGCCAAAAATGTCTGTGACGTATATCTATTTTGGAACTCCATCTGCAGCGCCTCCTATTTTCCGACTTCATCTCTGGCAATGTCTCTGGCACGTAACATCTCAGCCTTGAATTTGGACTTGCACAGATAGCCAGTCTTTCTTATCGCATCTGCATTCCGTTCCTTTGTATCAGTCTGCAGCTGGTGACCTTGAGGTACGCATACTTTTCCTGATACCAGCAGTAATCAGAGAACAGACTCTTCCATGTATCAAACATCAGCTGCAGGCTTTTAAAAAGCCATCTTGCTCCTCATATACAAAAGAAAACTTTGTTATAAAAAATGCATTTATAAATATATATTTGTACTCTCACAGTAAAAAAGCATAAAGAAAAATATTTTGCATTCTCACAGTCCTCCCCTAAAATACTTTTCTGATTCCCTAAGTCTATCCCAGGGGTCTCAAACATGCGGCCCGCGGGCCGCATGCGGCCCCTGAGGCTGTTTGTTGCGGCCCGCAGACCCCGTGACAAATCGCGGCTCTATGCTGAGGGTCGGCGCCGGCAGGAACTTTACTGCATTTGAATCCATCTGCGGTGCCGCGCAAGGAGCTGTCAGTTCTATCCCAGTTGCTGCTGCTGTCTGCCAATCAGATGCAAGGAGGTGACGTCATACAGCGACGTCACTTCCTTGCATCTGATTGGCAGGCAGCAGCCATTGGTCCAGACACAGCTCCTCTGCGCTGCACCGCAAATGGATTCAAATGCAGTGAAGTTCCTGCCGGCGCCGACCCTCAGCACAGAGCCGCGATCGTCACGGGCCGCGACAAGCAGGTAAGGTACGTGCTCAAGTTCAGGACCCGCTGCGTGCTGGACACAGCGCGTCCTGATCGGCGGGGCCGCAAGTCTACTCCTTAGGAGACCGCAGCTGCCCGTGCCTGCGATCAGGGGTTTGGGCCGCTGCGGTCTCCTCGCTGTGCTCTGCCTAGGGAGGACGCTTCAGACAACGCAGCATAAATTCACATGCTGCGGCCTCTGGAAGCCACACCGCAGTTCCGTTTTCACTGCGGGCCGTACACTCACAGTGGGCATGGGATTTTTAGAAATCCCATGCCCACTGTGCTTTTACCATACATAGCAGGGTTTTGGACGCAGCTGAAGCATGCAGCATCCAAAACTCTGCAAGTACTGATCGTGGGCACACAGGGAACGGAGGAAAGGTGAGGAGATTTTTTTTTTTTTTGTTTGCGTATTACTAAAGGATGGACAGAATACTACAGGGATGGCCACAATACTACAAGGGTGGGCAGAATACTACAGGGATGGCCACAATACTACAAGGGTGGGCAGAATACTACAGGGATGGCCACAATACTACAAGGGTGGGCAGAATACTACAGGGATGGCCACAATACTACAAGTGTGGGCAGAATACTACAGGGATGGCCACAATACTACAGGGATGGGCAGAATACTACAGGGATGGGCAGAATACTACAGGGATGGGCAGAATACTACAGGGATGGGCAGAATACTACAGGGATGGGCAGAATACTACAAGGGTGGGCAGAATACTACAGGGATGGCCACAATACTACAAGGGTGGGCAGAATACTACAGGGATGGCCACAATACTACAAGGGTGGGCAGAATACTACAGGGATGGCCACAATACTACAGGGATGGGCAGAATACTAAAGGGATGGGCAGAATACTACAGGGATGGGCAGAATACTACAGGGATGGGCAGAATACTACAGGGACGGCCACAATACTACAAGGGTGGGCAGAATACTACAGGGATGGCCACAATACTACAAGGGTGGGCAGAATACTACAGGGATGGCCACAATACTACAGGGATGGGCAGAATACTACAGGGATGGGCAGAATACTACAGGGATGGGCAGAATACTACAGGGATGGGCAGAATACTACAGGGATGGCCACAATACTACAGGGATGGCCACAATACTACAAGGATGGGCAGAATATTACAGGGATGGCCACAATACTAAAAGGGTGGGCAGAATACTACAGGGATGGCCACAATACGACAGGGATGGGCAGAATACTACAGGGATGGCCACAATACTACAAGGGTGGGCAGAATACTACAGGGATGGCCACAATACTACAGGGATGGGCAGAATACTACAGGGATGGGCAGAATACTACAGGGATGGGCAGAATACTACAGGGATGGGCATAATACTACAGGGATGGCCACAATACTACAGGGATGGGCAGAATACTACAAGGATGGCCACAATACTACAGGGATGGCCAGAATATTACAGGGATGGCCACAATACTACAAGGGTGGTCAGAATACTACAGGGATGGCCACAATACTACAGGGATGGCCACAATACCACAAGGGTGGGCAGAATACTACAGGGATGGCCACAATACTACAAGGGTGGGCAGAATACTACAGTGATGGCCACAATACTACAAGGGTGGGCAGAATACTACAGGGATGGCTACAATACTACAGGGATGGGCAGAATACTACAGGGATGGCTACAATACTACAGGGATGGGCAGAATACTACAGGGATGGGCAGAATACTACAGGGATGGCCACAATACTACAGGGATGGCCACAATACTACAGGGATGGCCACAATACTACAAGGATGGGCAGAATATTACAGGGATGGCCACAATACTACAGGGATGGCCACAATACTACAAGGGTGGGCAGAATACTACAGGGATGGCCACAATACTACAGGGATGGGCAGAATACTACAGGGATGGGCACAATACTACAGGGATGGCCACAATACTACAGGGATGGCCAGAATACTACAGGGATGGGCACAATACTACAGGGATGGGCACAATACTACAGGGATGGGCAGAATACTACAGGGATGGGCAGAATACTACAGGGATGGGCAGAATACTACAGGGATGGGCACAATACTACAGGGATGGGCACAATACTACAGGGATGGCCACAATACTACAGGGATGGGCAGAATACTACAAGGATGGCCACAATACTACAGGGATGGCCACAATACTACAAGGATGGGCAGAATATTACAGGGATGGCCACAATACTACAGGGATGGCCACAATACTACAGGGATGGGCAGAATACTACAGGGATGGGCAGAATACTACAGGGATGGGCTGAATACTACAGGGATGGCCACAATACTACGGGAATTGGCAGAATACCACAGAGCACAATACTATAAGGATGAGCACAATACTACAGGGCACAAGAATGGGCACTATACTACTGGGCACAATACCACAAGGATGAGCACCTTACTACAGGGCACACGGATGGGCACATTACTACAAGATTTTGGCTAAGATTACTATATGATGCTGCTAATTGTAAAACAATTACAAGAAGGTGATAAAATGTAAAAAAAAAAAAAAAAATCCTAAAGCATGACTTTTATTTACATTGAAAATGCTTTTCTGTATATAAACTTAACAAAAAAAAGTGCACGTTTGTTATAATAAACAAGCAAAAAATGTTTACAAAAGTGATCCAAGATGTATAGAAAAAAAAAACATGGATTCATTAAAAATGTTCACTTTGTCCTGCAAATAATGCGGCCCCCCTCATTTTTTTTTTCTATATGCGGCCCATACACCCAGCTGAGTTTGAGACCCCTGGTCTATCCCTACATGAATTACCTTTGAATCAGACTGGTCCCGAGCGGGGAGGGTAGTGGAGTCTTCACCAGATTGAGATTAATGTTCCCTTATAGAGCAATCCCCTTTGTACCCAAATTTCTGAGGACCAGAGGATTCCCATTATCCCTGCTAGTTCCCGGTACTGTCATTATTTTCCTATGGGATCAGTATAATCATGGGGGGTCTAAACTTCCCATATATTAAAAAATAAATTAATATATATATATATATATATATATATATATATATATATATATATATATATATATATATATATATAATATATATAATATATATATATATATATATATATATATATATAATACACCCGCAGATTGTGAGGTTCCTGCCCTCTCAGAGACTATATGAAATGGCATAAGAACCATGGCCAAAGTACAATGTCCTAGCCCTGGAGGCTCCCCAAACAAAATCTCATAGGGTGTTAGTCCTATAGGCTGGCATGGGATGTTTCTGACTGAGTATAGGGCTCTGGGCAATATCTCAGGCCAGGGAAGGGACAGTTCCTGACTGGCTTTTAGGATTTTATTCTTCAGGGTCCCATTGAGTCTTAGGTCTTCACACACCCTACCAACCACAGAGGAGTGGCAAAACTTAAGTATGCTCCCACTAGGGACCAGAGCTCTCTGGTCACATCTTTTGTAAAGGCAAGGCCTTAAATCGCTCTCCATAACTTCTGGGATTCCAAAGCAGCAGACCTACTTCTGTAAGCAATTTCTTGATAGTTGTTTTGGCTGTCATGTTGGAGACAGGGTAGGCCTCGGGCCATGCTGAGAACATACAGTACAGACCAAAAGGAAAAAGCCCTGGCGAAACGAGTCAGGGTGTCTCATTGGTAAGGCTTTATTAATATGTAGCAGTGTGATACAATTGTTTATTGGTATTTGGCAGCTTAGTTACTTTTGCATCAGGTTTTCCCTGACATATTTATTATTTTTATCTGCCATCTTATTTTATTCTTACATGGTTTCATACTGCTCTCATATTATGCCTATGTCATCTCACTATGTAGATTTCACCATTCATTTTTTTTGGCACAGTTAATACCTGATATGTATATTATCCCCATTGTGGGGTTATTGTGAATTTTTTGCACACTGTAAGATTTCATATAAATAATTACCTATTATGGTTTAAAATTTACGCTGGCAGCTGTGCGTGTTGTATGACTCAGTTTTTTATATGTGCCACATATTCATTCCTACATTTTTAATGCTGTGTATTTGTGTATTTTTTTTTTTTGTAGTAAAGATTTATTTTTATTTAAATCATTTGGATTTTCTTCTGGGTAGTTTTATAGGTATTAATACCCATAATTTTGCAATATACAGGACAAAGATTTTTTAAAAAATATGATAAATATTGGAATTTGCTAAAGGAGGAGAAGACAATAGGGGACCTCATCCCTCCTGAAGTTCACCTATAGAAAAGCCAAATAATATACAGAGCTTGGTAGCACCTACAGGGGGTATTTGCAACGTGAAAGATATTGTAAGAAATACATTATTTGTAAAAATATAGAAAATAAAACCAGAAGAAAATTTTTGAAGGGAAAAGAAGTAATTATTAAAGATTTAATTACCTGTCAAACTAAAGGAGTGATATACTGCATTCAATGTCCTTGTCAGAAAAGGTATATTGGGAGAACTATACGACCCCTATGTAAAAGAATTGGGGAACACATCAGAAACACAAATAAATGTAATAAACAGTCCCTATCTAAACATTACTTAATGAAGCATGGAGGATCTTTTAGGGGATCTCAGGTTTGGGATATACAAAAAGTAATGAAAGACTGGGAGGTGATTTTATGGGGCCACAAGGGGGACTAGTGCGATCCTCGCATGACTCTTGGCTCCCACTGGCAGCACAGCGGGAGCTGAGTGTCACTGCGACTGAGGTCCGTTCTTGCGATCGGACCACAGCTGCGGGGGCGGGCCGGCGCTGCAGAGGGGAGGGATTTATCTCCCTCTCTCCTCCATTGCCGGCTATTTCCATTCTCGCTCTGCACTCGCAGTACACCGGTGTTTGTGAGTGCAGTGCGATTTTTTTTCTCGCCCCATAGACTTGTATGGGTGCGCGAGAAACAAGGATCGCATTGCACCCGCAGAATGCTGCAACTATTTTCTCAGTCTGATTAGGGCTGAGAAAATAATCGCTCATGGGTGCTAGCACATAGGCTAATATTGGTCTGAGTGGAATGCAATGTTTTATCGCAGTCCACTTGCTCCGATTTTCATCCCGTGTGTCTTAGGCTTTAAGGGCTCACACACCTCTATGGGAATCTTCCTACTGCCAGTATAACATGTATAGAACAAGTTGTCAGGGATTTGCTCATATTTAGGTGATGTCTATGAGGCCATATTGTTTTGGGACACATTAAGGTAATAAGATGGGCGAGTGCTGAACAGAATATTGTTCAAAGAATGGCTTCTTAAAACCTCATATGGGTACATAATTGTATTTTTCTTCTGTTTTTTATTGTTCTATTTTTTTTTCTGTTTTGTTTTTTAGGACATAATTATGGGGGCTGCCATCTTGCCAAAGCAGTTATAAACCTGTTTTCTAGCAGCCACAATAATAATATACAGGCTTTGACCTATTGACTTCTATAGGAATTTTTTTTTTATATATATAGCATGCTCTGATCTGGGCAGTGGGCATAGGGAAGGAATGGTAGAGGTGAGCTGTGACCATCGCACATTGTGAATAATGGGTCCTATGTCATTTGCTGGATAGACAGTAGCCGATAATCTTTGTGTATATAATAATATGCAAAAAGGAAACTAAAGCAAAAAAAAACATAAAACTTGATTTATTTTAAGGATGGATGTGATCAGTGCATATTTAAAAGAAGGGAAAAACAATTGGTTAGATTAGATAGATGGATTAGGCCTGTAACATGTCTTATTCTGTTGCGTAATAACGGACCGTGACTCATTTATAAGTCAATGGGTCCGCAAAATCACCGGAAGCTGCACGGAAGCAGTTCCGTGTAACCTCCGTTGGGTGCCCGTGCAGTCTGTGTCCCGCTCCCCCGCCAGCCCCGCAGCTGCTCGCGCTCCAGTGTGTCGGCATATGCCGGCGCTGCAGTGTGTCGGCATATGCTGGCGCTGCAGTGCGAGCAGCCGCAGGGATGATGAGCGTTGCCGTCAGAAGGTTAGTAAAGTTCATTACCTGCGGTGATGAATTCCTGCTCTCCTGACGTCAGCGCTCGTCACTGACAGCCTCATTCTCACATCACCTCTCGCGGATGGCCCGAGACTGTGACTAGCGGTGACGTCACAGGCCGCTCGCGAGAGGTGATCTGAGAACGCGACGGGCATAGAACTCAGTGATAAATAGTAGAAATTTCAGCTCACCCATATGCAGTCTTCAAGGCGAAGGTGGATGCCCGCAGTCCCCGGACAGGCCGGTCCGTAATTCAGAATGGATGTAGAGAAAAGGAGCGTATGGGACTCAGCACCAATGCAGTAATAATAAAACTTGGAACTTTATTCGGAATTTTTTTAAAAGAAGAGTATTGCATTGGTGCTGAGTCTCATACGCTCCTTTTCTCTACATCCATAGAACTCAGTGACCAGCGCTGATGTCAGGAGTGCAGAGGTTTCCATCACCGTAGGTAATGTACCTCGCTAACCTCCTAAAGTCAGCACTGGTCATGCCCTGCAGTGACCTGGGCTGACTTCATGATGTTAGCTCAGGTCAGTGTACTGCTCTCCCAGCCAATGGGGAACAGTCTGTTCTTCCTTGAGTGGGACAGTGAGTATGGATAGTCGCGGGACCCCCTTATTGGATTACACCAGACCTGGATTTGTTTTTCCTTTTCAATAAATTGGTGAAAGAGGGAATGTGTTGGGGTTTTTTTTCCAAATAAAAATGTGTCTATTTTTTTAAATTATTGACTGGGTTATGATGTCTGGTATCTGATATACACCGTGACCTCACTAACGCCATGGCTTTATGCCAGATGACATTACACATCTGGTATCAACCCCATTTGCCACTGCACCAGGGCATCGGGATGAGCTGGGGAAAAGCACCAGGATTGGCACATCTAATGGATGTGACACTACTGGGGCGGCTGCGGCCTGCTATTCTAGTTCTATGCTAGTCTGAGAATACCAGACCACAGCTGTCCGCTTTACCTTGGCTGGTGATCCAATTTGGGGGGACCCCACATTTTTTGTCTTAAATTTTATGTATTTATTTAATTTAAAATGACAGCGTGGGGTGCCCTCTGTTATGGATTACCAGCCAAGGTGAAGCTGCCAGCTGTGGTCTGCAGGCTTCAGCCGTCTGCTTTACCCAAGCTGGCTACAAAAAATAGGGTGACCCCACGTCGGTTTTTAATTATTTATTTATTTTTTTGGCTAAATACAAGGCTAAGCACCCTTTAGTGCCACATGAAAGGCACTAAAGGGTGCAAGATTACAAAATGCTGTGGAGTGGGACATTATTTGTCTTTTTCGTCTATTATCTATCTATCCCTTTATCTAGCCCTCCATTCAATCATTCCTCTATTTATCCTTCTATCTATCTCTCTATCTATCCCTCTATCTATTTGTATCTAGCTATCCATCTATTTATCTAGCTGCTTCTGTATTTTGCGGTCCGCAAAAAAAAAAAAAACTTAAGGAACACGGATGACACACGGCCTGTATACGGAACAGAATGGATGTCACTCGGATGCCATACGGATGCATCCGTGAAAAAAACGGACCATTGTTTGCGGACCGCAAAAACTGAACGGTCATGTGAATAAGCCCTTAATCTGCTTGAAAAAGCTCTAAAAAATGAAAAACTGAATCAACATGTGCGCTGTAATGTCAAAACGACTGGTTGTTCATATTTTCCATCTTTTGTCTTTTATATTATGTGACAAAAACCTAAAATGTCAAAGATGCTTTAGGGAAAACACTACCAGCAACTTCTGCTTTAAAAACAATTTGGTTACACTGGCTTCTGAAAGACACAAAGTACACATACCTTTACTCTTGAATGGCAAATCTATCGAGTTATGGAGGAAAATTTCCTGTTGTTAATTATACACATGTTCAGACAAAGCAGCAATAAACTCAACAACTTGATAGTTTTCTAAGAGCATTACTTGAGGGTGATGTGAGACAGTTTTTATATTTAATCTTTATTTTTTTTATTGCAGAGGGCAGGGAGCTACCCCTGCTGCCATGCAAAAAGCACAGCAAGTATCTCAAGGTTTAGATCTCCTAACCGCTAAAGTAGAAAATGCTGCCCGTAAGCTGGAAGCCCTAACCAACTCCAAACAGGCTATTGGAAAAAGGATTGATGCTGCTCAGGTGAGGCTCACACTGAGCTTGTGTGCTCTCCATGGCAATGATATATTCATATATTTAATAGAGCTGGGCGGACCCACGGATATTTGGTTTTGGCGGGGCCGGTTTGGAGGTGGACTTGAGTGCAAACTTGACCCGGACGCCGAACCCCATGTATGTCTAAGGGACCCAAACTTAAATTTTATAAAATGGTGATAGTAAATGCTAGGGGTCTGTAAAAGGAAGCAAAATGGGGATTAAAGCAGGACAATTATAATCTGTCTCCTGCGCAGCTGTCATACTGCTTCTGGTGCCACTCATTAGCGGTTATGAATATTCACTGCTTCCCCCACCCACCCTCTGTGACCACATCTGTGATTGGTTGCATCTGTGATTGGTTACCCTCACAGTAGCTGTCTGGGTCCCAGAAGTGGAGTGTAAAAATAAATAAATGGAAAAAATGGAGTAGGGTTCCCTGTATTTGATACCCAGCGCAGATAAAGCAGGTCAGCTGGAGGCTGCAGCCCTCAGCTGTGTGTGTTAACTTAGCCTCAGCATCAAAATAAGGGAACTCATGCGCGTTAATAAATATATAATTTATAAATTTAAAAAACGGCGCGCAGTCTCGCGCCTCCACCACAATTTTGATCCCCAGCCAAAATGAAGCAGACAGCTGGGGGCTGATATTATCTGGCTGCGGAGGCCCATGGTTATTGGGCCCTTCCCAGCTTGCCCAGACTTTGTGCATCCAGGAGATGTGCTAATCCTGGCATTTACCAACATGCAGTTTGGTGCTTTTTTGCCAGGAAATGCAAATTTGGTGAAACAATGTCTGCAACGAAATGCTAAACATTCGCACATAACCTAATCCGGTAATCTAGCATGGAGTTCAATGACTTCACCTGAGGTCACACTTGGGGTTCCCACAGTACCCCGCTGTGACTTCAGTTGAACTTGTTGAACTTGCCTCAGGTGAAGATATTGAACTCCATTGAAGCATTACCGGATTAGGAGATGTGCACACATTGAGTATTTGGTTGCAGACAATTCTGCACCAAATCTGTATCTACTGGCAAAAAAAAATAAATTCCAAAACCGCATGTGGTGTTCGTGCATTTTAGTGCTTTTATTTACCAGGAGATACAGATTTGGTGCAGAAAAGTCGGCAACCAAATACTCAACTTGTGCACGTAGCCTAATCTGGCATTGAGTTAAATGACTTCAGGTGGGGTATGAATTCAATAAATTCAGTTCAGGTCAGTTCACCTTAGGTTACAGATGGTACTGTGGAAACAGCCAGCTGTGACCTCAGGTGAACTATCTGATGTCACTGCTCACAGCTGCCGCTCTGTCATTGTGTCCTGGATGCAACGGTGCGCAGTCACATTTTCTAATGTGACTGTGTACAGCTACCTCAGTTCTAGCAGAGCCAGGATCATCATGGGACATTGTGTCTGTGGATTAAGCTTTGCTTTTGTTTTAATATAGTAGTTTTTTGTTATGGTTTTTTTTGTTTAATAATGGGAGGGTCTCATAGACCCCTCCCCATTACTAACCTAGGGCTTGTTGACAGCTGTGAGTTTTGATTTTTTTTTTAGACAAATCACAGCTGTCATTAACCCCTTATATTACCCTGATTGCTGACACTCTTAGGGCAAATGGGATGAGCTGGGTAAGCGTCGAGGTTGGCACAGCTAATGGATGCTTCAATTCTGGGGCCGCTGAAGGCTGCTATTTTTAATTTAAGCTGGGGCCCAATAACCATGGGCCTTCCCAGCCTGAGAATTTCAGCCGCCAGCTGTCTGTTTTGTTAGCTGGGTATCAAATTTTTAAAAAAAATAAATAAATAAATATATTATTTAAAGGGAATCTGACAGTTGGCTTTTGCAACCCCATCTGAGGGAAACATTATGTAGAGACAGAGTCCCTGATTTAAGTGATGTCACTTATTAGTCAGCTTACTGTCATTTGATAAATGTATTGTTTTTTCTGCTGCAGATCTAGCAGATATTTAAATATGGAGCTCTATAACCCTTTCCCCTACCACTGATTGATAGCTTTCTGCCCATATACAGTGTACATAGAAATCTGTCAATCAGTAGTGAGGACAACAAGCCAAATAGTCCTCTAATGATTATTTCATGTTGATTTAAAGAGTGAATTTATCAAAATTATACTAAGCAGCCCAGTAAGTGATACGTCACTGGAATCCGCGTCACTGTCTTTACATTATGCTGCTTTCAGATTAGGTGGCAAAAATTTGGTGACTGATTCCCTTTAAATAATAAAAAAAAAGCAATATTGAGTCCCTCGTATTTTGATATACAGCCAAGATATTGCACACAACTGGGGGCAGCAGCCTCCAGCTGTCTGTTTTCTCTGCCCTGGGTATCATAATTAGGGGAACCCTATGCTATTTTTTCCAAATTATTTTGTTTATTTTTACACTTCAGTTCTGGGACCCAAACAGCTAGTGTGAGGGCAATCAATCAAAGACGCCAGCAGTTTGACTGCAACCAATCACCAAGCAGACCAGGAAGCAGTGTGACAGCTGTGCAGAGACTCAAGAAGTATAATTGTCCTGCTTTTTATCCCCATTTTGCTGCGCTCCACCCCCTTTTTTTTTTTTTCTTCCCCCCCCCCTTTCCTTTCCTCTGTTATCCGGGTGGCTGATCCTGAACTGTAACATAGACTTCCCTAAGAAGTCAAAGTTGTTGGTACCCCTTGTTTAATGAAAGAAAACCCCACAATGCTCACAAAAATAACTTTAATCTGACAAAATTAATACTAAATAAAAATCTATGAAAATCAACAAGTAAAAGTCAGTCATTGCTTTTCAACCATGCTTCCACAGAATTTTTAAAAAAAATAAAACTCATGAAATAGGCCTTGACAGAAATGATAGTAACCTTAACGTAATATTTAGTTGCACTACCTTTTGAGACAATCACTGCAATAAAATGATTCCTGTAACGGTCAATGAGAACTCTGCACCTCTCGACAGGTATTTTGTCCCACTCCTCAAGATCAAACTGCTCCAGTTGTCTCGTGTTCGAAGGTTGTCTTTTCCAGACTGCATGTCAGCTCTTTCCAAAGATGCTCAATAGGAATTAGGTCAGGACTCATAGAAGGCCACTTCAGAATTGTCCAATGTTTTCCTCTTAGCCATTCTTGGGTGTTTTTAGCTGTGTGTTTTGAGTCATTATCCTGTTCCAAGACCCATGACCTGCGACTGAGACCAAGCTTTCTGACAGTGGGCAGCACATTTCTCTTTGGAATCTCTAGATAGTCTTGAGATTTCATTGTACCCTGCACATATTTTACACCCCTGTGCCAGATGCAGCAAAGCAGTCCCAGAACATAACAGAGCCTCCTCCATGTTTCACAGTGTTCTTTTCTTAATATGCTTCATTTTTCAGTCTGTGAACATAGAACTGATGTGCCAAAAAGTTAAATTTTTTGTCTAAATTGTCTTTCCATGAAATGAGACAAACTCAAGCCCACCTATTGGAAGTAGCAATCCTGAGGCTATGTGTCCACAGTAGAATGTTGCTGCGGATTTTTCTGCATGAAAATCCGCGGCTTTCCCGCAAAATCCGCACCTTTTCAAAGGTGCGGATTTGCCGCGGATTTACCGCGGAATTGCCGCGGATTTTGGTGTGGATTTTTTTTTTCCCAATTCTGAAGCCAAAATCCGGATCAAAATCCGCAACAATAATTGACATGTTGCAGATTTTTCCGGATCAAAATCCTCACCAAATCCGCCGCGGAAAAATCCGCAGCATGGGCACAGCATTTCCAAAAAGCCATAGAAATGGCTGGGAAGTGCCGCTGCTGCAGATTTTTGGGAAATCCGCGGCTTTTCCTCGAGAAATCCGCCGCAAAATCCGCGCATTTTCCGCAGCGTGGGCACATAGCCTAGAAGTCAAAAGTGCCTTTTCATATGACCTAGGATATATGCCAGATCAGAATCCCAATTTGCATGCAAAGTGTGGGTAACTGATCTGGCTTATGAGAAACTTTGTGGGGATCACGGGGGAAGACTATTCTCCTTACGGAGATCTGACAAACCAGTCTGGCTGTCAGTGGTGAGGAGACTTACAGCTGCAATGCCACTCTGGGAATTATTCAAATTGTCTCTCCAGGAAAGGAGACAAACTCCCAGAAGCTTTGTGGCTTGTCAATATGTAGTTTGACATATTTCAGTCTGGCTTTTTTATGTTTTTTTTTTTTTCCAACAATGGTGTCCTCCTTGGCTTGAAGTTCACCTTTAATCTCTTTTAGAAGTTTTTGTCAGATTCAAGTTTTTTCTGTGACCATTGTGGGTTTTTCTTTCATTAAATGAGGGGTACCAACAATTTTGACCACGTGTGTATATTGTTCCACGTCATCTTTTATAATGCTATTAAATACTTTGCACACCACTGATGTCAGACTTACCGGACGGTGGTTACCTGGTTCCACCCTCCTGCCATTCTTAAATATCGGTACCCCGTTAGTCATTCTCCAGTCCTAAGGTACCAACCCTGTTACAAGAGAGTCTAAGAAGATGAGATACAGCGGTCTGTCGATTACTGAGCTCAATATCTGTAAATGAATGACATCCGGCATGTGGGATTTGTCGGTTTAATTTACTCGGATATCATTTGAGCGCAATCTGATTTGTTCACAAACCCATAAACTAGAGCGGCCAATCCTATTCTTGACTGCAAATCCTGCATGCTGCGGTTTTTGTTTTTTTTCTTTGGACCACTTGATCCAAGGAAAAAATCGGACATGTGCACTGCTTCATTGAGTAAGAGTGATCCAAGTGTGATCCAATGTTCTGTCGGATATCATTCGGACAGAAAATATGGTAGCCTGAACAATTCCTTAAGGTGACACAATTTAATTGTGATGTCCGAGATTGTCAGGGTACAAGATTTTGATCTGCCTGCTATCCCATGTTCCCATAACAGAGGAGGCTCTGCCGGAGGAGTTTAATTTTCTCTATTCATAAAGAACACAAGTATGCCTAACAGAGTGTGCATCTACAGGAGTTGGCTAACTAATATGTATGAAAACATCCTTGATCGATTTTCTTTTAATGGAGGTTTAGAAAAAAAATAGACCTTTTATGTCTTCTCTAAAATCTGTTTATTTGTATTGCACAGAGCTGGCTTGCGGATCCTAATGGTGGCCCTGAAGGAGAGGAGAACATTCGAGCCATTCTAGCTGAAGCTAAGAAGATTGCTGAGCTATGTGAGGATCCCAAAGACAGAGAGGATATCCTCCGCTCCTTGGGGGAGATTGCAGCTCTTACTGCGAAGTTATCTGACCTTCGTAAACAGTATGCATCACTAACAGCTGAGATTAATTGTCCCAAAAAAGTGTAAATATGTCCCAAATTGGCTAATATAAGAAAAAAAGATTGTGAGCTGCCAAAAGGGAAAGTTCCTCTTTTATATGTGATAAAAACCTGAGCTATACAGTAAATACATTGCTGCAAATAAACAGAGATGAACACTAATTATATTGGCTTTCCTTGTTTCCAAATTAGGGGAAAAGGTGACACCCCTGAAGCACGTGCCCTTGCTAAGCAAATAGCTACTTCACTGCAGAACCTACAAACTAAGGTGAATCGTGCTGTAGGCAACAGCCGTCCAGTGAAAGCTGCAGTAAACATGGAGGGGAAAGTGGAGCAGGCTCAACGCTGGATTGACAACCCTTCAGTGGATGACCGTGGAGTTGGTGTGTACAACAAATACATTTTGTAATGCATGATATGGTGGACTGACCATGTAGTTATCCAATGCTGACATCCAGAGGCGGATTATGAGGGCAATCTGGGCTATCGCCTGAGGCTCCAGGTGGCCAATGCTTCGAAAAGTAAATTGCCCTATTATAATCCGTATGAAACATTTAAAAGATGCTGGGTCCGCCTGTCTATAGGAGCATGTAGTAGACCTGTGTGTGTCTGTATTTGCATGCAGCAGAGCCGTGTATGTCTGTCTATGGGCATGTAGTAGAGCCTTGTATATCTATGGTCATGTAGCAGAGCCATGTATGTCTATGCTCATATAGCAGAGTTATGTATGTCTATGGTCATTTAGGACAGCCGTGTATGTCTATGGGCATGTAGCAGAGCTGTGTGTGTATATACACTGCAGAAAGACACTAACAATAGATTTATTATATCCCTATTCTACCCTAGTTCAGTGATGGCCAAAAGTATTGGCACCCCTGCAATTCTGTCAGATAATACTCAGTTTCTTCTTGAAAATGATTGCAATCACAAATTCTTTGGTATTATCTTTATTTATTTTGCTTGCAATGAAAAAAACACAAAAGAGAATGAAACAAAAATCAGATAATTTCACACAAAACTCCAAAAATGGGCCAGACAAAAGTATTGGCACCCTTAGCCTAATACTTGGTTGCACAACCTTTAGCAAAAATAACTGCGAACAACCGCTTCCGGTAACCATCAATGAGTTTCTTACAGTGCTCTGCTGGAATTTTTGACCATTCTTTTTTGGCAACTGCTCCAGATCCCTGATATTTGAAGGGTGCCTTCTCCAAACTGCCATTTTGAGATCTCTCCACAGGTGTTCTATGGGATTCAGGTCTGGACTCATTGCTGGCCACTTTAGTAGTCTCCAGTGCTTTCTATCAAACCATTTTCTAGTGCTTTTTGAAGTGTGTTTTGGGTCATTGTCCTGCTGGAAAACCCATGACCTCTGAAGAGGACCCAGCTTTCTCACCCTGGGCCCTACATTATGCTGCAACATTTGTTGGTAGTCTTCAGACTTCATAATGCCATGCACACAGTCAAGCAGTCCAGTCCAGTGTCAGAGACAGCAAAGCAACCCCAAAACATCAGGGAACCTCCGCCATGTTTGACTGTAGGGACAGCGTTATTTTCTTTGAATGCCTCTTCTTTTTTTTTTTCTTCCTGTAAACTCTATGTTAATGGCTTTTCCCAAAAAGCTCTACTTTTGTCTCATCTGACCAGAGAACATTCTTCCAAAATGTTTTACGCTTTCTCAGGTAAGTTTTGGCAAACTCCAGCCTGGCTTTTTTATGTCTCTGGGTAAGAAGTGGGGTCTTCTGGGTATCCTACCATACAGTCCCTTTTCATTCAGACACCGACGGATAGTACGGGTCGACACTGTTGTACCCTCGGACTGCAGGGCAGCTTAAACTTGTTTGGATGTTAGTCGAGGTTCTTTATCCACCATCCGCACAATCTTGCGTTGAAATCTCTCGTCAATTTTTCTTTTCCTTCCACATCTAGGGAGGTTAGCCACAGTGCCATGGGCTTTAAACTTCTTGATGACACTGCGCACCGTAGACACAGGAACTTTCAGGTCTTTGGAGATGGACTTGTAGCCTTGAGATTGCTCATGCTTCCTCACAATTTGGATTCTCAAGTCCTCAGACAGTTCTTTGGTCTTCTTTCTTTTCTCCATGCTCAATGTGGTACACACAAGAACACAGGTCAGAGGTTGAGTCAACTTTAATCCATGTCAACTGGCTGCAAGTGTGATTTAGTTTTTGCCAACACCTGTTAGGTGCCACAGGTAAGTTACAGGTGCTGTTAATTACACAAATTAGAGAAGCATCACATTATTTTTCAAACAGTGCCAATACTTTTGTCCACCCCCTTTTTTATGTTTGGTGTGGAATTATATCCAATTTGGCTTCATGACAATTTTTTTTTTTCTTTCATTGAAGACAAATTAAATGAAGATAATAATACCAAAGAATTTGTGATTGCAAACATTTTCAAGAAGAAACTGAGTATTATCTGACAGAATTGCAGGGGTGCCAATACTTTTGGCCAGCACTGTACATTGAAATTAGTAATTCACCATCAGGGACGTTTTAATAGGAAAAAGGTTTTCTTTTTATATTTTCTGCTGTGTAAACCTGGGGTGTGCTGTATGGTAAAGAGCATCTTATAGTCCAAAAAATATGGTGCTTAGCTTTATTAAGCCCCTGGCCAAAAGTCATAGCCACAGCTACTTGGGTATGGCCGCTGAAGAGGGTGCCGGCCGTGTGTAACATAATCGGTGACTTCTAACGCTGCCGGCTGCCCTTTGTTCCTCTGTTCATTATTGTAAAGCTTGTACTGTGTATGTGTTAAAGAGGCTGACATGCGCAGTATAAACAGGTTCGTCCCGGAAGATGAAGGATATCACCGCGAGGAGAGAGGATCCTCCAATCTCCGTTGAGCGCCAGAACTCAATTTGAACCATGTGTCTTTAGCGTTGGAGCCGCTTGTGTGTATACGCTGTATGTGTCTGTCTTTTGGCTCCTGTTTCCGACTCATACACCATATGACTATAGTGTGGATGTGTGTGTACAGTATGGTGCTGTGTGTACAATGCACTATCTATGATATGCTGCCCCCAGCCTCCATAAAAAATATATATATATTTGCCTTATTCTGTCTGTCTCCAAAATGACGTCATTACAGTGACAACCATCGCATTTGCCGCTGGGCTTAGCCTGGCCCTGCCCCCCCCCCCGCACGGATTGGCCGCTCGGCCAGGCCCCGCCCCCGTATGCATTGGCCTGCACAGCAGGAAACCAACAAACAAAAAGTGAACCAACACTGTCGCTTTGAATAGTTACCTGATGTGTACCATGCTTACTAGCTTACCCCAGCTCCCGGCACACGTGTCCCGAAGCCGGCGTACGTTGGTAACCATGATACACATCGGGTAACTATGGAAACCGCTTTGCATAGTTGCCCGCTCGGCCACGCCCCCCACACATGAAACAAAGATTGAGTTGTTTGGTCATACAAAAAGGCGTTATGCATGGAGGCAAAAAAAACCACGGCATTCCAAGAAAAGCACTTGCTACCCACAGTAAAATTTGGTGGAGATTCCTCTGCCTCCCTCCAGCCTCCGCCAGCATCAGCCTCTGCCTCCCTCCAGCCTCCCCCCAGTCTCAGTCTCAGCCTCTGCCTCCCTCCAGCCTCCCCCCAGTCTCAGCCTCTGCCTCCCTCAAGCCTCCCCCCAGTCTCAGCCTCTGCCTCCCTCCAGCCTCCCCCCAGTCTCAGCCTCTGCCTCCCTCCAGCCTCCCCCCAGTCTCAGCCTCTGCCTGCCCCTCGTCCACTATCCTCACATTGCAGCCTCTGCCTGTCCCTTCCCCAGAATCCTCACTTCACAGCACTGGAACTCTGCCAATGGTTACCTGCTCTTGTGCCTCCCGCCTCCTCTTGCTGCTGCCGCTCCTCCTATGGTGTCCGTCATCCTCCTGCTGCTGCTGGCTCCGGTGAGTGTTCTGTCCTCCGCGGCATCTGCAGCATTGGATGCCACAGCACGGAGCTGATTGGCACGCCTCTGACCCCGGAAGTGCAGGCGCCGGCACTTCCGGGGTCAATCAGTTCCCTGTGCCCGGCAGCGTCCACAGTTTATCTGTATTCGCATCTTAAAGACGCAGATACAGATAAATGGAAGTGTGTCTCTCACCCCCACACACGGATTTAATAGACTGTCCGGAGGGGGAGAAGATGTAAAAAAAAAAAAAAATAATAATAAATTTAAATTTTTTTTTGCAGCCAGAAAGTGCCGCCCCCCCGCAACGTGGCGCCCCAGGCACGGGACCACGGGTGCCTAATGGTAAATACGGCCCTGGGTGCAGTATATAGTGCTGTAATGTATTACAGGTACAGTATATAGTGCTGTAATGTATTACAGGTGCAGTATATAGTGCTGTAATGTATTACAGGTGCAGTATATAGTGCTGTAATGTATTACAGGTGCAGTATATAGTGCTGTAATGTATTACAGGTGCAGTATATAGTGCTGTAATGTATTACAGGTGCAGTATATAGTGCTGTAATGTATTACAGGGGCAGTATATAGTGCTGTACTGTATTACAGGGGCAGTATATAGTGATGTAATGTATTACAGGGACAGTATATAGTGCTGTAATGTATTACAGGGTCAGTATATAGTGTTGTAATGTATTACAGGTGCAGTATATAGTGCTGTAATGTATTACAGGGGCAGTATATAGTGCCGTAATGTATTACAGGGGCAGTATATAGTGCTGTAATGTGTTACAGGGGCAGTATATAGTGCTGTAATGTGTTACAGGGGCAGTATATAGTGATGTAGTGTATGTATGTATGTATGTGATTTTTTTTTTATATATATATGTATGTATGTGTATATGTATGTATGTATATGTATATATGTATGTATGTATATGTATGTATATGTATGTATGTGTATATATATATATATATGTATATACATACATACATACAGTATTGGGTAGAATTGAGTTAATTATATCAGTCCGGCCCTCTGAAAGGATGCCAAGTTCTCATGCGGCCCCATGAGAAATTTAATTGCCCACCCCTGCCTTAAAGGGAACCTGTCACCAGTTTTTTCCCTATTAAACCAAAAGTATGAATTTTAAACCAAAAGTATCACCTTCTGCAGCTCCTGTGCTGCATTCTATGAAGGTGTACCTTGTTGCTGTCCTCCCTTCCAAACCCAAAAAAGAACTTTAAGAAGTCTCACCGTTATCTATGCAAATTAGTTCTGTTGGCCAGATGGACTGGCACTATTTCGTCTCCTGCCCCCCCTCCTGCCGCTCTTCACCGTCCTCCTGTCATGGTTGACAAGTATGGTGCCGCCGTCATCATCCACTCTGCTGCCCAAGTCTCGCGCAGGCGCAGTTCGCTCTGCCATTATCGCGGGCCGAGCATAAAAATAACTTTTCCTCTCACACGCCGGTGATGTATCTGTGCAGACTGAACTTGGACTTTACAGTTATGTGATGGGGCGGGGGGCTGTAAAATAAAGAACACAGTTAATAAACATTGTCATTATACTTACAGGTCCCGCGACGCGTCCTGCAGACTGTCTCCCGGCGCTTCTCCTTCCGAGTCCGATCATCGCTGTGCTGCCCAGTAACCAAAGGACCTTCCGTGACGTCATAGCATGTGACCAGTCACATGTGAATGTTGTATTATCTCATTGGCTACAGACTGGTCACATGGCTATGACGTCATGCTAGGTCCTGTCAGTGCATCTCGCTGGTACGTGGTGCTCGCCCAAGCATCTCAGTACTCTGCATACACGGCGAGTGCCGTGTACCGGCGAGATGTTCGTGCACATGGTCGGCTCCCCATCCCTGCATTCCTTTACAGAGTCAGCCCACATGCAGGGATTGGCTGCCACAGCCGGTGATTAATAGCAGCGTCGGAAATCAGGTGATCGGAGATCACTGTTGTTATAGTGTCTTGCTAAATTCTACTAAGAAGGGGGCTGAAAGCCCGTACTTACGAAGCGCTCACTGATATCCTAATCAGGCACGAATACTAATATACTTTATAGCAAGATACTATTTATTTTAATAGCACATGAATATATATAGTCAATGGTACATAGGCATAAGAACTATTTTCATAGAAACTTATATAATAACAGAGATATGCATCAACATTACCGTTATGTTGTAGCAATCCTTTCACATCGGAGGGAACTCGAGTTAATGATAAGGAATCAACATGGCATCTTGGCATGGCATCACAGGAACAGTGCGTACGTACACTTCAATGTCCTGGAAGGTATTTCCCTAACATTAAGCGAGTTCGGTGTATTTTTTATAGGAAAATATTGTAGGTTGGGTTTAAAACGGTCACCAGCATATGACAGCTGAGTCATGTTCATGTAACTTAACCACAAACTGCTGGGGGCACCGTTTGCTTCCTGCACATATCCTGCACATCCTGCCAGTGGTCAACTGGTCAACTGTGGTCGGCCATAGTGTTAGTGAAATATTGCAATGAGCCGTAAATTTCATATGCAAGCTTCTTTAAGCTAACCACAAGTTTCCTGTAAGTGGAACTGTAAATGTTACTTCCTCATTATCTAAAACTGCTTCAAGACATGTGTGACATGTATTCCTTGGTAATCATTTTGGCCCTCCAAAGGACATCTTCTTTGATACTGAATTATTGATGGATCAAATAATATCTGGGATCACTCCTATCTTATGATTATGATTCCTATCTAATCACACATACTTCAGTCATATCACATTGGTATCACAATCGGTCCTTGATCTCAGAGATTATTTTCCATCATCAGTATTCCACTAGAAGAAGATCACTCGGAATATACCATACCATGACCAAGAAATATTGTTTGCCACAAATTTTGTTTTCTTGGTTTGTTTAGATAAACGTTGAATCACAAATATAATCACTTTCACTACTTTTGTACAGTATATTAAAACTAAAAGCAATATTATCTGAAAAGCTCCCTTGAATATCATGTGTTTTGGCATTTGCTCGATATTCAAAGGAATCATTACACATTACATTTCCCGATATGTTACTAGAAGTTTCACTAGTCCCATTTATGAACATATTGGCATAAGGCCATAACATATCATGAATTGTCTTTTCCACTAAGCTGGGTTTAAAAGCATCTACAGTCCATAGAGATGAATCCCAGGTTAGTCAGTCCAGTCTTATATCTTAGTACCCAAATTCCTCCCTTAAAAGCCAGATATTGCAAATTGGTGACTGTTGCATTCAAATTGCCTTGCCACCATGGAAGATTGATCCATCCCACTACGGAAATGGGTACTGTAGTATTCTATAGACGAACACATCGAGTGTCTTTATCAGCAAGATGATCAGAACAACTTTTCCACTTTAAGATTTCCTCCATCGATACCGGGACATCCAGATAAGGGATACTGGTGGCTGTAACCGAAGAATGTGTACAGATCCAGCAATCTGTGTGTTGAAAATGTGATGGTGCATCAGAAATTCATTCGCCACAGGCTCCTCCTGATGTAGACTTGTCCATCCAACGACCAGAGAGGCAAACATCAAACACAGGAATTTCTCCATTTCATCACTATCGAGCTCTTCCCAGTAACCGATACCATGGATTCCGCTTATTTACCACACCTTCTGCAAATAAAGATACACTATTATTCCTGTAAATAACATTTTTCTTGTGGGACATATTCCCACTTCTCCACTCCTGGTCTCATTATCAGGAGAGTACGATCTTTTCCGACCGCTATTACCGCTGTCTCTGAGGGCGGTCCTTGGAGGTTTTGAATCCATATTTTTGCTCCTACATTTTTAATATTAGAGGATCCAAAACCTTTAGTACCCCGTATTGTTAATTCTGCTGGGGCAGTTCCTTCTCTTATTTCAGACAAGTTTATTGGAATTATTAACATCTGAGCCACCTTCTGGTGTTTCATCAATATCAAAGGTTCATTTCCCAAATTTAGCATCAGTACCTTGATTTCTCCCTGATAATCTGCCTCTATTACCCCTCCCACCACTATGGCTCCTTTTAACACTAAACTAGAACTAGTGGCTATTTGACCATAATGATCCTTTGGTGTATGGCAACCCAATCCTGTTGAAATTGGTTTTACCTTACCTGGGGGTACCACGACAGTTTCCAATGTACTGAGGTCTAAACCTGCTGAATAAGGTGTCGCTCTTTCTGGTGTGCCCAAACAGCTGTACCTTGCCTTGTCAACTGTTGGACTGACTTGTCTGATGGCTGCTGCTTTATCTGCTTCTGAATTAAACAAACGTTCAAGTGAGTTAGTAGGGACATGAGCATCGACATGAAATACAGTGGTCTTGGTAGGTTGAATAATCCCTTCAATGTCTTGCCACACTTCCCTGACCATCTCAAATACATTTTGCTGTTCCTCTCCCCATGGGAACTCATATTTTCTCCTCTTTACTTTGTACAAATGAGCCAACATTTGTCCCAAATGAGGGATATGTTGTCTCCAAAAATCAAACAATCCAATATAAGACTGAGTCTCCTGTTTGGATTTAGGGACCGGAAAATTAATAATTTTCTGTCTGGCATTGGGCAAGATCTCTCTGTGCCCCTTGTTCCACTGAATCCCTAGAAATGTTACCACCTGAGACGGTCCTTGAACCTTGGCATCATTGATTTCCCATCCTTTACTCCACATATGAGCAACCAGTTTTGTCAATTGATCTTTCACACTTTGCTCATCTTGTCCTTGTATCATTATATCATTGATATAATGTGAGATCTGCATTTCCTTATGACAAGACATAACCCCAAAGGAGAATTTTCCTTTGGTTAGATTAAGAGTCATCCATTTTAGGATATCAATTCCCAAAATATATTCTGGTATAGGTACTACCAGCACCGTATACTTCTTGATAGGTAAATTACCTATCTTCAAAGCTACCTGTGTCTGAACCCCGGTGATCACTTGACCACCTAGTCCAGCAATTTTTACTCGAGGTCCTTTCATTTTTTCTGGGTTTCCATGAATTAAAGTAGCCTCCGCCCCCGTGTCAATCAAAGCTGGGACTCTTTGAACATTTCCCCCTTTCCAATGTATGCTAAGATTGACGTAGGGACGTTTGTCCCTTTTTATCAATAGGGGGGCTTGGCTGGCTACCTATGGTAAATCACTTCCTTCTGAACTTTCATTTACACAGACTTCAGTCTGTGTATTAGCCCTTCCTTCCGTGACCTTTGTGGCCACGGCTGCAGCCAGTTCTTCCCATGGATAAACTGACTGAAAATCTTCCCAAGACACATTCTTTGGGGTTTTTTCCCCTTTTCCCTCTGATTTCTTTACCTTGGGGGTTTTTGAACCCCCTTCCACATTTGTAGTGGTCACTTTCTTTGCAGATAGAACTTTCTGTTTGTACAACTTCCATAATTCTCCTGTCTCCTTTCCATCAATCGTTTCCTTATTGATCCCGGCTTTAAGCAAAGCCTGGAACATGTCTTTGCGAGACACCCGTGGGGCGTCCCCTACTGATTTCGATTCAGGATTGTTTAGCTTACTGTTACCAACATGGCCTCCAGGGGATGGTTTATCCCACTGTCCCATATCCTGTAACTCCCTCATCCTCCCTAGAACTACACAGATTGATTCTCCAGTCAGCGCTAAAGTTAAGGTTAAAATAACTGCTGGAGGAGCATGTTTAACCAGCCTATTTCTTATGCTGGCTGTCAATGGGTACTGGAGATAATCATCATCCATTCCCAAAAGAGGAAGAGCATTCCTCATTGCTTCTTCCTTCAGCCTTTCCATACCATCTTTTAAGGTATACCAAGGTTTATCATTGATAGGAAAGTCTGCTTAAGTTTTGAGTACCATGCTCATTATGATCAACAAAATAATTTTTTATTGATCTCTGAATTTCTGGGTCACGAGACATAGTGACAAATTTTGCCACGTCTCCGGCGTCAAAGTGCACTCCACCTCCTCCGAGATCGTGCACCCTGACTAACCAGGGAATTTCTCCTTCTCCTGGTTTTTGTCTAAACTGTGTTAAAATGCTATCAACTTCTCCCTGAGAGTAATCTTCAATGGTTACTCGATTTTTTACATGAGGAATCGTTCTCTCATTTATGATGGCATTACCATCTTCGTCATATTGCAGATTCCCCTGACCATCCCGGACATGTTCCCGGATGATCTCATTCTCTGTCCTCTCTAGGCACCTCCTTACGGGATTAGCCTGAATCTTCCCTTTATGGTAATCCTCCTCATCAGATGATGAAGATGAATCCCACACATCCCCATCCCAAGTATCGGGATCCCAGTTTATAGAAGCTGAGGCGATACTTTTATGTACTTTGATTTTATTTACTTTTCCTCTTCTTTTCTTGTACTTATTTTGAGCAATTTGGATTTTATTTACCTTTCCTCTTCTTTTCTTGTACTTATTTTGAGCAATTTTTATGGCAGCTTTTTGTGCCACATTCTGATAATGTTCCAATTTATCCTTCAACAGTCGGGTATTACATTCCAGAACTGTTTTCAGGCAACCTGATTCTATCATTTTTGTTCCATCTGGGAACTTTTCTTCTGCATCTTTAGATTACGCTCATGCATTACACTGTATGCACTTGCCAAAATCCAGATGTGCTGTGCTAAAGACACTACACCACCTGTTTTCACAGGGACACTACCGAATATATTCACAACATCAGTAGCTTCACTACCCATAAGCTTGTCCTGCCATTGTTCTGCCAATCCACAAGACACTACACCACCTGTTTTCACAGGGACACTACCGAATATATTCACAACATCAGTAGCTTCACTACCCATAAGCTTGTCCTGCCATTGTTCTGCCAATCCACAAGACACTACATCACCTGCTTTCACAGGGGCACCACTGAGTACATTCACAACATCAGTAGCTTCACTACCCTTAAGCTTGTCCTGCCATTGTTCTGCCAATCCACAAGACATTACATCACCTGTTTTCACAGGGGCACCACTGAGTACATTCACAGCATCAGTAGCTTCACTACCCTTAAGCTTGTCCTGCCATTGTTCTGCCAATCCACAAGACACTACATCACCTGTTTTCACAGGGGCACTACTGAGTACATTCACAACATCAGTAGGTACACAACCCTTGAGCTTATCCTGCCATTGTTCTGCCAATCCACAATTGACCAATTCATGTGCTATAAGATTGTAGGGAGCCTCAGTCCAGCCGGGGATCTCCACAACAACCTCCTTAACATTATCCTTACGTTTTCTGAACATTTTGACACTATGCAAAAAGATGGAAAAATATCTGGAAATTTGCCAAATATATGTTTTTAATTTCCAAATTACAAAAATTTGTTAAATTACTTCTAATAGAAGTAATCCTGCCGACTACGCCAATTTATTTACTTCTTATAGAAGTAATCCTGCCGACTACGCCAATTTATGTCTTGCTAAATTCTACTAAGAAGGGGGCTGAAAGCCCGTACTTACGAAGCGCTCACTGATATCCTAATCAGGCACGAATACTAATATTCTTTATAGCAAGATACTATTTATTTTAATAGCACATGAATATATATAGTCAATGGTACATAGGCATAAGAACTATTTTCATAGAAACTTATATAATAACAGAGATATGCATCAACATTACCGTTATGTTGTAGCAATCCTTTCACATCGGAGGGAACTCGAGTTAATGATAAGGAATCAACATGGCATCTTGGCATGGCATCACAGGAACAGTGCGTACGTACACTTCAATGTCCTGGAAGGTATTTCCCTAACATTAAGCGAGTTCGGTGTATTTTTTATAGGAAAATATTGTAGGTTGGGTTTAAAACGGTCACCAGCATATGACAGCTGAGTCATGTTCATGTAACTTAACCACAAACTGCTGGGGGCACCGTTTGCTTCCTGCACATATCCTGCACATCCTGCCAGTGGTCAACTGGTCAACTGTGGTCGGCCATAGTGTTAGTGAAATATTGCAATGAGCCGTAAATTTCATATGCAAGCTTCTTTAAGCTAACCACAAGTTTCCTGTAAGTGGAACTGTAAATGTTACTTCCTCATTATCTAAAACTGCTTCAGAAACCTGTGTGACATGTATTCCTTGGTAATCATTTTGGCCCTCCAAAGGACATCTTCTTTGATACTGAATTATTGATGGATCAAATAATATCTGGGATCACTCCTATCTTATGATTATGATTCCTATCTAATCACACATACTTCAGTCATATCACATTGGTATCACATATAGAAACCCGCCCGTCAGGTTACTATGGCAACGGTGACGTCACCGCTTACCAACCCGCAGCTTCTACTCACTCACTGAGTAATTAGACTGCACGGGGAGGAGCAGCGTTCTTCCTCCCATGCAGTGCTGTCTGATTTAGCAGAGCTGCATGGGTTGAAGGAGAAAGAAGACAGAAGACCAGGATCATGGAGGGGTGAAAGGGAGTAATAAACATGGAGTCCCCGAGTGTGTCTGTGTATTTATTTCTATTAAAGTATTTTTTCTCTGTGTGGTGTCTTTTTTTTTTTTTCTTTAACCCTTTATTGGAGATTCTTAATGGCTGCGTGAAACTTGCCTGGCATTAAGAATCTCTGGCTTAGTACTAGCTAGTAAAGCAAAGCTGGTATTAACCCCTTATTACCCAGTGTGCCAGTACCTAGTTTACCTGGCTGGATACAAAAATTGGGCGTGTTTTTTTTTTTTTTTTTAATTATTTCATGAAATTCATGAAACAATTAAAAAAAGGGCTTTCCTATATTTTTGGTTCCCAGCTGGGTACAAATAGGTAGCTGTGGGTTGGTGGCAGCCCGTACCTGCCTGCTGTACATGGCTAGCATACAAAAACATGGCGAAGCCCACTTTTTCTTCTTTTTTTTTTTTGTCTTTTGGCAAAAAAAGAAAAGAAAAAAAAAAAAAAAAGGCTTCCCTGTATTTTGATTGCCTGACATCACAATACTGTAAATATAAATCATTAAAAAAAAAAATAATGATGTAGCGCTCCACGGTATTTTTGATTTTCAGCGTAGATAAAGCGGACGGCTATGGGCTGCCAGTCCCATGTGCCTGATTTGCCTTGGCTGGCACTCAAAATACAGGCAAGTCCATTAATTTTTTTTTATTTACAAAAAAATTATTAAAAAGAAAAAAAAAAAAATGCGTCGGCTCCCACCGTATTTTGATCGCTAGTCAGGTAAAGCCAGGCAGCTGGGGGCTAGGATTCTTGGTAGCCACCCCTGTAAATGGCGCATTGTTTCTTAGCGCCATTTCCAGGCACTATACCCGGCTCATCCAGCGGCCGTAATGGCGGTGGCCCACTGGGTAATAAAGGGGTTAATACCAGCTTTGTATTCTCAGATGGTACTAAGCCCGAAATTCATTGTCATGCTAAATTAGAGATGGCTACCATGAATTTCTAGGAAACAAAATAAAACACAGAAAATTTTTTTTATTAGAAAGAAAACAAAAAAACATTTAGAGACTCCATCTTTATTATAAAAAAAATCCTTAGTCCGACGTAATCCACTTGGACAGAAATGTCAACTCTGCTTCATCACTCTGCACAGACACAGTCTATACACAGTGAGAAGCAAAGCGCAATGTCAACTCTGCTACATCACTGTGCACAGACAGTGTGTATACATAGTGAGAAGCACAGAGAGCCATGACAGAGCGATGTAGCAGGCTTGACAGTAAGGGGATGATTGCACTTATGTTTCGCATTGCATCACCCCACTCTTGAGGACAGGAGCGCCTCAGCTGCATGGAAATACATGCAGCTGACCCACTACCGTCGGGAGTTTGTGCGCCGTGATGTGACGACACTCTCATCACTGCGCACCAGGACCTTTGATGATGTTATACTCACGTGACCAGTCTGCATCCAATGAGGTAATACTACATTCACACGTGACTGGTCGCATGGGTATGACGTCATGGTCACGCCAGGTCCTTTTAGCCAGAGGTGCTTAACGGGGGGGGAATAGCAATGATCAGATGGAAGCAGAAGCGTCGGGAGGCTTGCTCTGCAGGACGCGTCGCGGGACCTATAAGTATGATCATAATGCTTTTTTTAATAACATGCTTTTTTTTTTTTTTTAACAGCCCCTGCACTTAAACTGTAACACGAACGTCCCAGAAAGCTCGTTTTCGGGGTCGTGTGCACGAACACCATGTGTTCGGAACGGACCCCGAACTTTACAGTTCGGGTTCGGCCATCCCTATTCATTATCCCTTGTTTCACCTGTTCAAACTGGGGAGCCTAGAATGGGCATAACTCATACTTTGCTCTCAACTCCTCACACGTCATCCATCTCCGTTCTGTATCATGCATCAGGTTTTTTATAGTTCTAATCCCTTTCTCCCTCCACTCTTTAAAAAGATCATTTTCCTTTCCCTGTGGAAAGTCTGGACAAGCCCATATATTAAGTAATTTAGAGATGTTCCAGGCTAACCCAAACGTTTTCCTAACTGCCAAGTCATCACTGTGTCCCTACAAATCAGTGAGTGTTTAATATTGGGCGGCAAATTTGATATGAACATATGTAGAATTGAACTCCGGTTCCAAGGCTTATAAAATTCGGTATCTATAGCCCAGTCAAAGTACCTACTTGTTCGTCTAATCCAATCGACTACAAGTCTCAATATACAGGCCAGGTTGTATCCCCTAATGTTTGGTAGTCTGATCTCTCCTCTTTCCGTTGACAACATTAACTTTTTGGCTTTAATCCTCGGCCTATATCCCTTCCACAAAAAATTTGAGAACGCTTTTGTCGATCTGTTCATCTCCGAATGTTTAAGAAGCAATGGGATTGTCTGCATTGGATAGAGAAGCTTGGAAAAGCTCATCATTTTTATTAGATAATTCCTTCCCAGAAGAGTCAGCGGCAAATTTGCCCATCCTTGCAGTTCACACTGAATTTTCTCGATCAAAGGGGAAAATACTAATTTTTTAACTCTGGAAGAGTTTAGAAAGCAATATTTTGTGGAATAACCATTATTTTTAATCACCGCTTTCATGCGTCTTGGCATGCTTTACTGATTACATTAGAGGTTTTCAATGAGGTTCTGGTCTGGAGATTGGGCTGGCCATGACATGGTTTTAATGTAGTGGTCCTTCATCCACACATTGATTGACGTAGCTGTGTGGCATGGCGCATTGTGCTGCTGGAAAAACCAGTCCTCAAAGTTGGGGAACATTGCCTGAGCAGAAAGAAGCAACTGTTTTTCCAGGATAACCTTGAATGCGGCTTGATTCATACGTCCTTTGCAAAGTTTAATCTGCCCAATTCCAGCCTTGCTGAAACATCCCCAGATAATCAGCGATCCTCCACCAAATTTCACAGTGGGTACAAGACACACTGTGGCTTGTACAGCTCTCCAGGTCTCCGTCTAACCATTAGAAGACCAGGTATTGGGCAAAGCTGAAATTTAGATTCATCAGAGAAGATTACCTTACTCTAGAAATTGGGCAGGAATTCGACAGATTAAACTTTGCCAAGGACGTATGAATCATGCCGCATACAAGGTTATCCTAGAAAAACAGTTGCTTCCTTCTGCTCAGGGAATGTTCCCCCACTGAAGACTGTTTTTTCCAGCCAGAGAATGTGCCATGCCACACAGCTAGGTCACTGAATGTGTGGATGAAGGACCACCATATCAAAACCCTATGATGGCCAGCCCAATCTCCAGACCTGAACCCCATTGAAACCCTCTGTAATGTAATCAAGAGGAAGATGGATAGTCACAAGCCATCAAACAAAAAGAACTGCTTAAATTTTTGCACCAGGAGTGGCATAAGGTTACCCAAAAGCAGTGTGAAAGACTGGTGGAAAGCATGCCAAGACGCATGAAAGCTGTGATTAAAAATCATGGTTATTCCACAAAATATTGATTTTTCCCTCACCCTATGACTACACCACGAGAGAGGATCCTCCCTTCACGGATCAAAAACCTAGAGGATAAAAAAGGTGATACTTCTGCCCTCCTCAGTTGTCCTTGAATAGGTAATCTCAGGATATGATGGCCCTGAAGGGCCTTGGAAGACTCTTCACTTGCCCAGCCCCGGCGGTCGGTTATGGCAGTGGCACAGGTCCTGCCTGGCCAGCATGGGTTTCCTGGATGCGCCACAGCGGGCCCACGGAAGCTTCGACTGTGAGCAGACGCAGGCTGCAGCCCCCTCTGAGGTGGTAGCCACTGCTTGGCGCCATGTGCGGCAGCGTCAGGCGTTGCCAACTTGGATGGCATTGTGTGGTTCCGCGCATGCCCGGGAGCTTTGGCGGCATCTTGCGTGTGGCGTCGTGTGCTGTGTTTGCGCATGCGCGGCGCACCGTGATGACGCAGTTCTGGCCGCTGATAAGCAAACCAGAAAGTGAGTCAGGAGGCGCTGGAGGGGGTTGTCAAGCACCTCATCCATTTAAAAAAGGCGGGGGGTCCATGGGTCGGTGGCATCTGCTCCAGTCTGACCCTTTCAGCATGATGGACCAGGACAAGGATCGAGATGAGGAGCATTGACAAGTGCTGCAGTAGTCATCCCCTCTGCGACGAAGAAGCCTGAAATACACCAGAAACAGCCTCAGCGTTGTCAGAACGGCACTGGATCAGGTGGAAAATTCTCTAGTAAGAGTGGTACCCGGGGCAGTCATCGTGGCAAGCCCGACAGCAGAGGAGCCTCCAGGAGAGAGTTGTCAGATGATGGCAGCGCTCCTACCCCCAACCTGGTACCGCCGCTTTTCATTAGAATGCTGAGTGATCTTTGGGAAAGTTCACTTGGTAAAAAGTTTTTCTTTTTTTGTCCCCCCCACCCCCTTTCGTGTTGCAAGGAAGTGTACTTCCAAAACAAAAAATAACGAATGTGCCCTTTGTAAACAAGGGCTAGCCCATACGTGGACCAAAAGGCCTCGCAAGGATTGTATGCAGCAGACCCTTTCGGACGAAACCCCGGAACTCCGTTCCATCATTTGGTCTGAGGTAAGAAGCTCCCTTCAGTCCCTGAGAGCCCCCTGTAAGAAGCACAACAATTCACCCCCTGCCTCAGCAAGTTCAGGCAAATCAGAGGGAGAATGTGGTTCCTCTGTTTCTGCATCTTCCTCCTCGTCTGACAGTGATGTTGTGGAGCACCAATGTTTTCCTGTAGAAAACACGGACAAACTAATTAAGGCAGTCAGAAGTACGATGGGTATGTCGGATAAAAAACCACAATGTTCTGTCCAGGAAGAGATGTTTAGAGGACTAGAGCAGAAGAAACGTCGGGCCTTCCCGGTGGTCAACAGAGTGCAGTCCCTAATATCCATAGAGTGGAAGAAACCAGATGATAGGTTCTGTCCCTGGAACCTTTAAATGCAAATACCCCTTTGAGGAAGCTGATTGTTCCTCCTGGAATAGAGCTCCTAAATTGGATGTGGCGGTAACCAAGGCATCCAAAAAGTATTCCATTTCATTTGAAGATATGGGGTCACTGAAAGACCCCATGGACAGAAAAGCAGATCTCATTTTTAAAAATGCCTGGGAGTCCTCAGCAGGTGCATTACATCCAGCCGCTACATGTACAGCAAGATCCCTGGTAGTATGGCTGAATCAGTTGATAGACTAACTTAAAAAGAAAGTTCCGCGTGAGGATATTCTGTCTTTTTTTTACCTCTGATGCAGGGAGCAGCTGCATTCCTCTCTGATGCTTCAGCTGATTCCACAAGATTGGCTGTCAAATCAGCAGCACTTTCTACCGCAGCTATACTGGCCTTATGGTTGAAATGTTGCCTAGGAGATTTGCAAGTGAAAACCAAACTGTTCGATCCCGATCCCTTGTCAAGGCGAGTTCCTTTTCGGACCTGTGCTGGATGATCTTTGAGATGGCGGGGGATAAAAAGAACTTTCAGACTCTGTCCTTTCCCTCCTTCAAACTGTCCTTTCACAAGAAACGCTACAACTGTAAGACTACATCCAGGGACCGGAGTATATAGTCTGATCTAAAAAAGGAAGGAAAGGGTTTCATATTCAAGGGCCCTTCCCAGGTGGCAGTTCATATGGACGGGAAAATCAGGCACCTGCAATACAGGGCCCTGCCCTTTTGGCCTGGCAATTGCTCCAAAGGTGTTCACGAAACTCATACTAGAATGTCTCTATGGGACGCTATGTCTCTCCTTGGCTCCCTGACATCCACTATTCTGTAGGTCCTCTGGGCCCAAGGGCATACCAGAGCCCTCCAGTGGAACATTTTGAGGAATCAGGCGGTTCTGGGCTTCAAGTTGGACAGGCGAATAACACTGCACCCAGTCTCCATCAGCTCCCTTCAGTGGTGGCTGGACCGGAGGAACCTAGCGAGGGGTTCCATGGTCTGTCCCTATGTCCAAAGTAGTTACCACAGATGCAAGTGTCACGGGCTGGGGGGGTCATCTACAACACCATCTGGTTCAAGGGCTCTGATCAACATAGGAGACAGCGCCTTCCTCAGGGAACTCTTAGTGGAGCGTGCAGTACTGAATCTCCTACCCGTACTGACCGGTCATCATACAAGAATATTATCAGACAATCAGGGGATTGTGACTTATCTGAATCATCAGGGTGGCACGAGGTCACGGTCCCTCATGACTATAGTAGACAGAACCCTGCAGTTAGCAGAAACATATTGACTCTATTTTGGTAAAGTGCCTATCGGTTAAGACAGTTCCTGGTAGCCCTAACTTCGGCACCTAGGTCCGTGACATTCAGGCCCTATCAATCGACCCTCCCTTCACTCAAATTTTGGAAGACAGGGTAGTTTTAAGACCTGACCCGGTGTACGTTCCGAAGGTAGGTCCAAATTTCATACATCCCAGGAGATTGTCCTTCCGTCATTTTGTGATAAACCAAAAAATGATGAAGAGATGGCATTGTCTGGATGTGCGGCGCTGTTTGATTCAATACCTTCTAGTCATTAGTGCCTGGAGGAAAGATAAGTTGTCTCCTTTCAAGGTAGTAGGAAGGTGACTCTGCTACTGGACAGCTTATACACTGGACACTGTTCTCTGCACCAAGCTGCTTTCCCCAGGCTGTAGAACAACCTCCCCTGGTCTCACTGATTCTCCTTGCCCCCTATTATCCCCTAGCTGTACCATTTATTGGTTGTGCCCAATCTCTGAATAATACCCATTTAATGGTCTACCTCAGGATTATTCTGCTTTGATAAAGGCTCACCACTAAGCTGAAACGGCAATACTGATGGTTGACTATTTTTGCAGAATAAATTTATGATCTATATCATATCCTGTGTGAGTTCATGTGTGTGCCTGAAATCATTTTTTACTATATTAGCATTTTTTTTTCTGAGCACCTACCCTATATGTTTGTTGTGGAACTTCTCCACTATCTCATCCTGGTCCTCATCCTGTTGTAATGTGCCCATCATTGTCCCCATATTATAGTAATGTGCCCATCCTTGTCCCCATCCTGTAGTAATAGGCCCATCCTGGTCCCCTTGTAGGCCCGTGATGATCGCGGTCGTTGCCAAGGGCCGCAGTAGTCAATGCTTGATTTCATTTGAATGAACTGATGGTGCCACGCAGAGCTCTCTGCAGCCCTAAAGCAACAGCAGCTGATTACCAATCAGAGGCTAGCAGCTGACGTCATATGCCTCAGTCAGCTGCTGGCCTGTGATTGGCCAGCAGCTGCCTTAGGTATGGTTCTGCAAAGAGCTCTGCGCAGCGCCAGCACTTCATTCAAATGAAATAAAGTGCTAACTACTGTGGCCCCTGGCACCATCCGCAATCATCACAGGGTCCACGGGCCTGCAGGCCACAAGAAGAAGCTTGAGGGCTCACATGGGGCCTGCGGGCCGTGTGTTTTAGGTATACAAGTATACAGCCTGTCTACACAGGTCATTAAATGATCGCCAATCGGCTTGCCGTTCACTAGTGGTTTAACGGTTGCTGCCGGCCCATCTAAATAGGCCCCTAGTCAGTCTGAGGCCCCATTAGAGAGGTAGAGAAGCTCTGTAATAGTGTTTGTCCCAGGCTTACTGAGGAGATGGGAAAATAGTTTATTTTATAATTCCCATTCTTGCTTTCAGACAGAAGCTGTAAAAGATGAAAAACACAATGCAGGACACATTAAATTGCCTTATTCAATCAGGTCAGATTTTACCTGGTCTGTTCATTGCTTCTAAAGTAGAGGGATTTGTTCTGATCCTAACCTCAAATATCATGTCATCCATTCATGAATGTAGTGGCATGGTCAGAGCTAAGGAAGAGATGAGTAGTGCATCCAGAAGGGCAGGTCTGTATCAGGATCACAGTTATGCACAAGTGTGTGGAAGCTGTAATCCTCTTAGATGCCATGTGTGCCACAGATGAATCTCTGATATGGACAGATTGATGATTGATGACCTACTTTTTGGTGGCAACAAAGGATAACATTTCTGCCCACAAAAATATAGAATGCAGTGGGAAATTATAGCTGAAAATCTTCCGGACTCCGTTCCTAAAGTTTGGTTGTCCCTGATTAAGAAAATATCAGCTGGCCAATGTTTTATATACCCTAGTAATATGCTATGTCCAGTTAAAATTAGAAAAACAAAATAGTCTTTTTTTTACCTGTACAGAAGTCAAGTTCAGTAGGTAAGTGGTCACAAATCAAACATTTATTAAGGAATAAGACCTTGTTAACACTTGTGAAGCCATGTCAAGGGATACTTCTTCTCTGTAGCAAATACCTGGTGAAATATAGCATTGCACCACTGCCCAGCCTAACACATGCTTTGTCCCCAGGGTCCTCCTATGTTATCTGCATGTGTAGGTTTCTCCCTCTAGTTTTATCTTTCATGAAAATATTACTTTCAGATTCTCCATTGGTAAATATTGAATAATGTTATTTAAATTGCTAGTGAGCCCAAACATTTAGTAACGATGCGACCGTTTATTAATTTCAGGTTGTGTTTAATCCTTGTCTTGTACTACTTCTACTTAAAGGTCAGGCTGCCATTCGTGGTCTAGTAGCTGAAGGCCGACGTTTAGCAAACTCAATGATGGGGCCTTTCCGACAAGAGATGCTGGCTAAATGTGACCATGTAGAACAGCTGGCAGGGAAACTCGCAGAACTGGCTGCACGTGGCGAGGGAGATACGCCTCAGGCTCGTGTGGTGGCAGCTCAACTCCAGGATGCATTAAAGGTAACCGGGTTTTGTCTGATGCAGTTTGTTTTGCTAACTAATGTTGGTCGGTCATCAGAGCAGTTGTTGTAAGCTTTATTTTCCATGAGTGTTAGCAAAAAATGTAGGGAGATAAAAACGTTCCCAGAATGGAATGCATCAGAGATCATCAAAGTATGAGTTAAAAGGCCGCCCCATGCATGTCAGGATAAAATGAGCCAAACCTGCTGATTTTGGGAGTGGAACCTGACCAGTACTTGGAGGCACTGTTGGGAGACACTGTTTGGGTGGTTTGAATTCAAATGCCTAGTCCTTTTCGTCTTTATTGTCACTATTTATTTTGTTACCTACAAGTGCATCTCAATAAATTAGAATAGCCTCAAAAAGTTAATTTATTTCAGTAATTCATTGCAAAAAGGAAAATACGTATATTATATAGTCATTGCACACAGAGTTATCTATTTCAAGTGTTTATTTCTGTTAATGTTGATGATTATGGCTTACAGCCAATGAAAACCCAAAAGTCATTATCTCAGAAAATTAGAATACCGTATTTTTCCTTTCGCCACGACAGCACCCACGAGAGAGGGATCCGCCCCCTTCAGGACAGGAAACCTACAGATAAAAAGGGGCGGTCCCCCTCCCTCATCAGTTGGTTTCCTGTCCTGAATGGATCGGAACCTACCATACCTGGGTCCAGTGGAGTCCGTGCGGTCTCTAGGGGAACGGCGGAGCTCAGGATCCGGAAGCACGGTCGGTGGAGCTCCCCTCGTGGACTCCATCCTCCGGTGCACCTCGTCCTCTTTCCCTTGGTCCGGCCTTGTCCACCTGGGAAATGACGCCTGCAGGACCGCGCTGGTGAGTATGCTGTACGCGGTGGGGCCGGTGGCTCTCCCTGTGCCGACGCAGTACCTGCTTCTTCCGGGTTGCGGAACGCGTGTGCACGAGGGGGGGCGTGTCCGAGGCCTGCCATGTCAGCGCGCTCGAGCTACTGCAGGGACCCGGAAGTGGACGGGAACACTTCCGGAGGAACGGATGGCATGGAGACACCCGTGGATCCCTCCTGACGCGAATGACGCTGCTGACCGGTGAGTTGCTGTGTGCAGTGGGTCCGGCGCTCCCTCTGCGCCGCGTGCTTTGCAGCAGCGTGTACGCGCGCGGGGGGGGGGCGTGTCCGGGCCTGCTGCGTCAGCGCTCGTTGCTACGGCGGTGACCGGAACTGCAGGAGCATTTGGAGGAGGGCGGGGTGGAGAAAGGGGGGCTTCCCTATTAATGGAGACTGGAGCGCCAGACAAGTTGCTCCGTTCCCTTCCAAAAAATCAAGTGATGGGAAGTCCCCGCGCCTCCCCATCCCGGGACCCTTCTCCATCCAGGGATGCTGGACATAAGGACTCCAGTGACACCAGGAGTTCCACGGGTCGTAAGAGGAAGGAGGACCGTATAGACTCTGCATCCTCTAAGGGCCGCCTGGCGAAGCCTTCGTCTCCACCTCCAAAGCCGGTATCCGTTCTTTTCCTGGTATGGGTGAGTGAACTTCGTGAATGTTGCCCTATACTGATGTTCCCTTCCGGTTCTGTTCCAGGCCCCTAGGAAGAGCACCGCTAAGGCTAATAATAAGGAATGCCCCCTGTGTGCTTGCCCCCTCCCTAAAGACTACATACAAAGACTTTGTGGGCCCTGTATCCAAGCTATACGGGGGGAGGCTTCGGCTTCTACTATCCCCCCTCCGGACCTCCGGGACCTAATCCGTACAGAGATTCAGGCTTCTCTTCAGTCACTTCAAGGGTCTAAGAAACACAAGAAAGCTCACCGCCAGCATGATTCTCCCCCGTCTTCTGACTCGGATGAGATCCGGGGTGATTCTTCTTCAGCCTCTTCCTCGTCTTCTTCTGACGAGGCTGGAAAAGCATGTTTTTCCTTAGATGGGATGGACGGCTTGGTGAAGGCCATTCAATCAACCATGGGTATTGCAGAGGAAAAAAACCCCAAATCAGCTGATCATACTTTATTTGCTGGTCTCACTCAGAAGAAGCGGAAGTCTTTTCCTGTGAATGAGGCCCTTAAAACCCTTGTTCGCAAAGAATGGCAGACACAGGATCATCGCGGTTTTCTCCCGTCTTCTTCAAAACGAAGATACCCCTTTGATGATGCGGACTTGTCTCAATGGTGCAAAGTACCAAAAGTGGATGTGGCCGTGGCAAAATCCTCCAAAAAGTCAGCGCTGCCTTTCGAGGATATGGGATTCCTGCGAGATCCTCTAGACCGTAAAGCAGATGCTTTCCTGCGAAAAACCTGGGAAGCCTCTGCAGGGGCGCTGAAACCCGCCATTTCTGCTACATGTACTGCCAGGTCCCTTTTTAGTCTGGCTAGATCACTTAGACAAGCAGCTTAAGTCAGGCACCTCCAGAGATAAGATTGTTTCCTCGCTACCCTTACTCAAGGACGCGGCTAATTACCTGGCAGATGCTTCTGCTGACTCTGTCCGCCTGGCGGCCCGAGCGGCAGGGTCTTCTAATGCAGCCCGGAGAGCTCTCTGGCTAAAGTCGTGGAAAGGGGACACATCCTCAAAATCGATACTGTGTGCACTTCCCTGTGAGGGTGAGTTCCTCTTTGGTCCTCAGCTGGATGACATACTCACCAAGGCTGGTGATAGTAAAAAAGGGTTCCCTAATGCATTTGCTCCTCCTTCTAGGCTCCCGTATCGCAAACGTCGTTTCCAGCCCACCCGGCCTGACCGCAGGGACAGATCGGACAACCCCGCTTCTGGGACCAAGGGGGCCCTGTTTGGCAACCCTTCCTTCCGTCGGAAGTTCCCTAAACAATGATGAGGGTTTTCCGGTGGGAGGCAGGCTCCGTTTTTTTGCGGCCGTTTGGACAACCATCACTTCCAGCTCCTTTATCCTGGATTTGCTCTCACATGGTCTCCGGCTGGAATTCACCTCCCTCCCTCCTCGATTTTTTTGTCTTACATCCACTAGGAGGTCGGCGGGTCAACATCGCGCACTGGTGTCGGCAGTCCTCACTCTCGTGGAAAAGCAGGTTCTTGCGCCAGTCCCATTACATCAGAGGGGCCGAGGGTTTTACTCCCCCCTTTTCTTAGTACCAAAGCCCGATGGGTCATTTAGGACCATAATTAATCTAAAGAAGCTTAATCTCTTTCTGAAATACCGGCCTTTTAAAATGGAATCCCTCCTGACCACTATAAAATTGCTCTTCCCCAATTGTTACATGGCGGTCCTTGATCTAAAAGATGCGTATTACCACGTCCCGGTTCACCCACATTATCAGTAGTACCTCCGGGTAGCACTCTCCATTCACGACTCTGTTCACCATTTCCAATTCACGGCCATGCCCTTCGGCGTTTCCCTCGCCCCACGGATTTTCACTAAGATCATGGCTGAGGTCACTGCTCACCTTCGCGAACACCAGACTTTCATAATCCCTTATTTGGATGACCTACTGGTTGTGGGTAACACGGCGGCACAATGTTCCCTCCGCCTCCATCATGCTATGTCGACTCTGGGCCGTCTCGGGTAGCTTTTGAATCTACAAAAATCTAGACTCACGCCCTCCACCTTTCAGTCTTTCCTAGGCATGCTCCTGGGTTCCCGCCAACAACGTTGTTTTCTCCCATCGGACAAAGTGGCCAAAATCCAGAGGATTGTACGACGCGCACAGAGTCACAGATCACTCTCTCTCCGGTCCGCCATGTCTCTGTTGGGGTCCCTGACTTCCTGTATCCCCGCTGTCCAGTGGGCCCAGCTTCACTCCAGGCAGCTACAGTGGGAGGTCCTGGCAGCTGCAAGATCCCATCCAGGGTCCCTCGATCATCCTCTGACCTTGACAGACACTGCCCGTGCTTCCCTGACTTGGTGGCTGCTGGAAGAGAACTTAACCAAGGGGAAGGAATGGCATGTTCACTCCACCAGTCTCCTCACAACGGACGCCAGTCCCTGGGGGTGGGGGGCTCACCTGGGGGACTCTATGGCCCAAGGTCTTTGGTCCGCTCAAGAGTCAACTGCGTCATCCAACCGGAAAGAACTCATGGCGGTCAGTCAAGCCCTGATGTCCTTTCTTCCCCTCCTCAGGGGCACCCATGTACGGCTCTATACGGACAATCAAACGGTAGTCGCATACATCAACCGCCAAGGGGGGACGAGGTCCTCTTCCCTCATGTCCACGGCGGTTCACCTATTGGAACTCGCCGAGACTCATCTCTTGTCCCTCTCTGCGGTACACATCCGAGGGGTGGACAATGTCAAAGCGGATTTCCTCAGCCGTCACACTCTCCGTCAGGGAGAATGGGTCTTACATCGGGAGGTTTTTGCTCAAATCGTGCAGTACTGGGGCCTGCCGGTTATAGACTTGTTTGCTACCAAAGACAACAGGCAGTTGAAACAATTTGGCTCCCTGAACAGGGCAGATCAGCCGATGGTCCTGGATGCCCTTCAGGTTCCTTGGCAGTACAGCCTTGCTTATGCCTTCCCTCCCATGATTCTCCTTCCTACAGTCCTTCGGAAGATCAGGGAAGATCAAGCTCGCATTCTCCTTATCGCTCCCTTCTGGCCCAGGCGTCCCTGGTTCTCCCTCCTGAGACATATGTCAGTGACGGACCCCTGGGTTCTCCCCTCCCGACATGATCTCCTGTCACAGGGTCCTTTCCTTCATCCACGCGTCAAGGGACCCCACTTGACGGCATGGAATTTGAAAGGGCGTTACTAGCCTCCCGGGGGTTTTCCAGTCGCCTTGTGGATACCCTGCTGCAGAGTAGGAAGCCGGTAACCATCCGTCAGTATGGTCGAGTATGGAAACTGTTCCTTGCCTCCTTCCCTGATTCCTCACCTTCTGTGGTCCCGATCCCCTCTATTCTGTAATTTCTCCAGTCTGGACGGGATCTGGGTCTTTCAGTCAGTACCCTCAAAGTTCATGTGTCTGCCCTGGGCGCCCTCTACAATTCCAATGTAGCTGGTAATAGGTGGGTCATGCGTTTCATCAAGGCGTGTGACCGCGGTCAGCCGCTCCGTCTCACCTGCCCACCCCCCTGGGATCTCACTCTAGTTCTGGATGCCCTGACCCTTCCACCCTTTGAACCGCTCACCTCGGCGTCTGACAAATTACTGTCCTTTAAAACCTGCCGCTTAGTCGCACTCACTTCTGCCCGTCGTGTTAGCGATCTTCAGGCTCTATCCGTGGATCCTCCCTTCCTTAGGATTTTTCCAGATCGTATTGTCCTCAAAACGGACCCGGCTTATTTGCCTAAAGTAGCTTCCCAGTTCCACCGGAGTGCAGAAATCGTCCTCCCTTCCTTCTTTCCTGTCCCTACCACACCAGAAGAATGCCGGTTTCACACCCTAGACGTCAGGGAAACCGTTCTAGCTTATATATCTCGGACAGCCCCTTGGCGGCAGGATAGGGCTTTGTTTGTTGCCTTTCAGGGGTCCAGACGTGGTCGTCAGGTGACGAAGCATTCCTTGGCCCGATGGATGCGGGATGCCATTTCCGTTGCGTATGAGTTGAAGCAAGAGCTTCTTCCTTCCCCTGTACAAGCTCACTCTACTAAGGCGATGGCCTCCTCTTGGGCTGCCATGGCGGATGTCTCCATCGACAGTATTTGTAAGGCTGCCACCTGGTCCTCCCCTTCTACGTTTTACAAACACTACCGGCTGGACCTTTCTTCCTCCTCAGACCTTGCTTTTGGGAGATCGGTCCTTCAGATGGTTGTCCCTCCCTAAGTGTGTTCTCTCTCCAAGTCTCTCGTGGGTGCTGTCGTGGCTAAAGGAAAAGACTATATTACTTACCGGTAATGGGATTTTCCAGAGTCCACGACAGCACCCTTTACACCCCTGCCCTTTTTTCTTTTTCACCCTTTGGTTTTGTTTCTCTTTTTTCTTACCTTGTTACTAATCCATGGCGGTTCCTCTCACATTCTCTGAAACTAACTGATGAGGGAGGGGGACCGCCCCTTTTTATCTGTAGGTTTCCTGTCCTGAAGGGGGCGGATCCCTCTCTCGTGGGTGCTGTCGTGGACTCTGGAAAATCCCATTACCAGTAAGTAATATAGTCTTTTCGCTTTATAAGACGCACTTTTGTTCCCCCAAATTTTTGGGGAAAGTAGGGGGTGCATCTAATAAACCGAATATACGGGGTGTGTGTGTATGTATATATGTATATATGTATGTATATATATGTATGTATGTATGTATGTATGTGTATATATATATATATATATATATATATATATAATATATTTATTACTGCAGGGTCCGCTCTGGAGCACTGCTGGGGGCAGGGAATGCTGGGAGCGGCAGCGTTAGATCTCCTGATCCTGCTTATATAATATGCACAGCCGCTGTCCATCAGCAGCGTGGTGCTGAAACTGCATCACGCTGAGGGGCTGGGGCAGCGGGGCATGTTATATCTGCCTGCACCCTCCTTTGATCGCACATGATCCCCCCTGTGTTAGATATGGCCCCCGTGCTGCTGCCAATAGTAAAATAAAAAAGCTTTACCTCCAGCGCTGATCTCCGGTCTCCTGCTGCTGTCTGTGATAAGGCACGCAGAGATGATATCACTCTGCCATGCCGATCACATGACCGGCAGCAAGAACCAGGAAGTAGAGGGAGCCGGAATTCAACTGCGAGGAGGGAGTCACGAGGAGGGACAGCGCTGAGGAGGTAAGGAAAGAGTGTTTTATTTTAATATGGGCAGCAGCATGGGGGCATTTCTAACACAGGGGAGGTGTGCCATCTATAGGGGCCATGGGTAGCTGTATGGGGGCCATATATAACAGGGGAGATGTGCCATCTATAGTGGCCATGGGCAGCACACATGGGGGGCATATCTAACAGAGGGGAGATGTGCCATCTATAGGGGCCATGGGCAGCTGTATGGGGGCCATATCAAACACAGGGGAGATGTGCCATCTATAGGGGCCATGGGCAGCTGTATGGGGGCCATATCAAACACAGGGGAGATGTGCCATCTATAGGGGCCATGGGCAGCTGTATGGGGGCCATATCAAACACAGGGGAGATGTGCCATCTATAGTGGCCATGGGCAGCTGTATGGGGGCCATATCAAATACAGGGGAGATGTGCCATCTATAGGGGCCATGGGCAGCACAGGGGGACGTGTCCCAGCACAAGGGGGCTATATTCAATATAAGGGGGCCATATCCAGATTTAGGGGGGCTAATTTTAGGAAGGGGGTCGGTCTATGAGGGACATATACCCTATATGATTTGTTAGACGGACACTGGCATTATAAGATGGACCCCATTTAACATTAAAAAAAAATCTCTTTTCCTTTACCAAATTTGGGGGTGCGTCTTATAATCATGGGCGTCTTATAAAGCGAAAAATACGGTAATTAACTCAAAACACCTGCAAAGTCTTCCAAAGCGATTAGCATTGTCCTTTAAGCTGGGTTTACACACTGCAACATCGCAAAGGACATCGCTGTAACGTCACCGGTTTTGTGACGTAACAGCGACCTCCCTAAGTCTCTGGTGAGTCGCTGGTGAGCTGTCAAACAGGCAAACCTGGCCAACAACGCAACAGCGATCCGGACCTGCAGAGCGACCTAGCTGGTTGTTGGGGGCGTTGATAAGCAGCTTTTTGAAAGGGAAGTTGCTAACAGTCGCTGCAAAGTCTTTCACACACTGAAACTTTGTAGCGATGCTTGCTGCACAGCGGGAAACAAAGGACCTAGGAATGGTCCTGAACGATTTGTAGCGATCAGCAACTTCACAGCAGGGGCCAGGTCGCTGATGTGATTCACACACTGCAACATCGCAAACAACATCGCTATTGCGTCACAAAACCGGTGACGTTACAGCGATGTCGTTTGAGATGTTGCAGTGTGTAAACCCAGCTTTAGGCTGGTTCACTAGGTTACGCAATCATAGGTAAGACTGCTGACTTGATAGATGTCCAGAAGGCAGTCAGTGACACATTCCACAAGTAGGGTAAGCCATTTCTAAAGAAGATGGCTGTTCACAGTGCTGTATCCAAGCATATTAATGCAAAGTTGAATGGAAGGAAAAAGTGTGGTAGAAAAAGGTACACAAGTAAACGGGATAACCGCAAGCTTGATAGGATTGTTAAAAAAAGGCTATTCAAAAATTTGAGGGAGATTCACAAGGAGTGGACTGCTGGTGGAGTCAGTGCATCAAGAGCCACAACACACAGACATATCCAGGTACATGGGCTACAACTGGCACATTCCTTGTGTAAAGCCACTCATGACCAATAGACAAGCCCAGAAGCGTCTTACATGGGCCAAGGAGAAATAGAACTGGACCGTTGCTCAGTGGTCCAAAGTGTTGTTTTCAGATGAAAGTACATTTTCCAATTCATTTGGAAATCAAGGTCCCAGAGTCTGGAGGAAGAGTGGAGAGGTACACAATCCAAGCTGCTTGAGGTCTAGTGTGACGTTTCCACAATCCGTGATGGTTTGGTGAGCCATGTCATCTGCTGGTGTAGGTCCACTATGTTTTCTCAAGACCAAAGTTAGTGCAGCCGTCTACTAGGAAATTTTAGAGGACTTCATGCTGCCCTCTGCAGACAAGCTTTTTGGAGATGGAAATTTCATTTTCCAGCAGGACGTGGCACCTCTCCACACTACCAAAGGTACCAATACCTGGTTTATCCCTAGAACGCGCAACCATAGAAATCTACCATAGAAAACAAGTAAGCTAGCAGGCCTGCGAGGCCCCAGGTATGCGTTCTAGGGTTTAACAACCACAATATCACTGTGCTTGATTGGCCAGCAAACTCGCATGACCTAAACCCCATAGAGAATCTATGGGGTATTGTCAAGAGGAAGGTGAGAGACACCAGACCCAACAATGCAGGCGAGCTGAAGGCTGCTATCAAAGCAACCTGGGCTTCCATAACACCTCAGCAGTGCCACAGGCTGATCACCTCCATGCCATGTCGCATTGATGCAGGAATTCCTAAAAAAGGAGCCCCGACCAAGTAATGAGTGCATTTACCATACATACTTTTCAGTAGGCGCCAACATTTAAGTTTAAAATCATTTTTTCAGTTGGTCTTATATAATATTCTAACTTTCTGAGATAATGACTTTTGGGTTTTCATTGGCTGTAAACCATAATCATCAACATTTAAAGAAATAAACACTTGAAATAGATCACTCTGTTTGTAATGACTTTATATAGTATATGTGTTTTCACTTTTTGTATTGAATTATTGAAATTAGCTTTTTGAGGATATTCTAATTTATTGAGATGCACTTGTAGTATTGTTTGGCCATTTCAGCAATATAAAGCTTTGTTGTTTTTTTTTTTTGTTTTTTGTTTTTTTTTCCTTGAAGGATCTGAAGTCAAGGATGCAGGAAGCAATGACACAGGAGGTGTCTGATGTTTTCAGCGATACGACCACTCCTATAAAACTTTTAGTTGTTGCTGCTACTGCTCCCCTTGATGCACCTAACCGTGATGAGGTTAGTTGAAATAATTTCCTTATATCACTGATGATAAAGCGTTTATAATGTGTATTATATTAATTATTAATTTTATTTTTAAAAATGGAAATAGGTATTTGATGACAGAGCTGCCAATTTTGAGAACCACGCAGCACGTCTGGGGGCCACCGCTGAGAAAGCAGCAGCAGTGGGAGCTGCTAATAAAGCCACTGTTGAAGGAATTCAGGCAGCAGTGAAGACCGCCAGGGAGCTAACTCCACAGGTTTGCTTTAACACCATCCTTTTTCCTGTGAGCTGTAACCTTAGACAATATACAAAGTATTGTTATTTTCATGTAAAAATTGTGAAGAACATTGAAATCCCTCCATTATTCATTGATTATTCTTGGCCTTATTTACTAGGTAATATTCTACATTACCAGCTGCTGAATCCCTTTGTACATATCATTTACTTATCATTGGGAAACTTTGCAGATTCATTATCTTGCATTGATCTGGAGTCAAATCTCTTCACATAAAACAAGGCTTGAGTATTACCATAGCCTCCCTTTAACTTAAAGGCCCCGTCACACTAAGCAACATCGCTAGCAACATCGCTGCTAACGAACAACTTTTGTGACGTTGCTAGCGATGTTGCTGTGTGTGACATCCAGCAACAACCTGGCCCCTGCTGTGAGGTCGTTGGTTGTTGCTGAATGTCCTGGGCCATTTTTTAGTTGTTGCTGTCCCGCTGTGAAGCACAGATCGCTGTGTGTGACAGCGAGACAGCAACAACTAAATGTGCAGGCAGCAGGAGCCGGCTTCTGCGGAGGCTGGTAACCACAGTAAACATCGGGTAACCAAGAAGCCCTGTCCTTGGTTACCCGATATTTACCTTTGTTACCAGCCTCCACCGTTCTCACTGTCAGTGCCGGCTCCTGCTCTGTGCACATGTAGCTGCAGGACACATCGGGTTAATTAACCCGATGTGTGCTGTAGCTAGGAGAGCAGGGAGCCAGCGCTAAGCATTGTGCGCTGCTCCCTGCTCTGTGCACATGTAGCTGCAGCACACATCGGGTAATTAACCCGATGTGTGCTGTAACTAGGAGAGCAGGGAGCCAGCGCTAAGCAGTGTGCGCTGCTCCCTGCTCTCTGCACGTGTAGCTCCGTGCGCTGGTAACCAAGGTAAATATCGGGTTGGTTACCCGATATTTACCTTAGTTACCAAGCGCAGCATCTTCCACGCGGCGCTGGGGGCTGGTCACTGGTTGCTGGTGAGCTCACCAGCAACTCGTGTAGCGACGCTCCAGCGATCCCTGCCAGGTCAGGTTGCTGGTGGGATCGCTGGAGCGTCGCAGTGTGACATCTCACCAGCAACCTCCTAGCAACTTACCAGCGATCCCTATCGTTGTTGGGATCGCTGGTAAGTTGCTTAGTGTGACTGGACTTTAAGGCACACATCATCCAGCAGTCTTGGCAGAGTCAGTTTGAATAAATCTCAAGCTCTGTTCATTCATCTCTGTACTATACTGTAATTTGACTTAGAAAGTTGCCGGAATGTAGTGCAAGTGGAAGTGTGACGCCCTGCCTATCAGGTCGTCACAGGGTATTGTGCAATCTGACCTTCTGTGCAATATCCACCTCCTCCTTGGTTACGGGTCCCCAACTTATGGTGTTGCCAAAACCAGCTAATCAAAATCCTAGGAACACTCTGCACCAGACCCACCAGACACACCAGTGGACGGCCTGAGTGGAATAGGGTCGCCCACTTGGGGGGTTGGTAAGAGGAGGTCAGGAGTGTCAGGAGTAGGCCAGTGTAGTTTTGGAGGTGAAGGAGAGAGGAGATCAGGAGCCGGGCTTCTTGGAAGTAACTAGGTGGCAGACGGTGGTCTGGGCCTAGTAGGAGCTGGACCCCCGGTCGCAGGGGATCGTGACAAGGGGCACGGAACTGTCGAGGAGGACAGCCGGCGGCTTTGTACCATCACCGGGCTGGGACCAAAGCACGACTGGGTACATGGACCCTAGGTCAGGGAGTAGCTTCAGGCAACCTGACAATTCACCCGACGAGAACGGAGCCTTCAAGATCCGCTCTCCACCCGCTCCAAAATTGGGGTACTAGCGCAACGAGGGGGATAGGACTTTCCACTCAAACGGTCCAGAAAATCCCAAGTGTGAACCCTGAGAGCAAGCTCCCGCAGTTAGCCACACTGGGGAGCGGGACCCGATTTAGTTTTACGCTACCGGGGCCAACTAAGAAGTAGACTAAGTGCCAGGGAGAAGGTCACAGATCATCAGGCAACACCACTGGGGACGGGACAAAAACAACCTCCCCTCTGCGGCAGCGGTGTCCAGAACTTTGGTTTACCAAGCTGTCGGTGTCAGCTTAATGGACTGAGTGAGTACACAATTGACCCTTTCACCCCCAACGGCACTCCCCAATTCCATCACAAAGTTCCGGGGCATCCCCCCTACTTGTGGAGGGTCGCAACACCTGGCTGCCCCAGTCATCACCCCGGGTACTCCCCAGCGGCAGCGATGGTACTCCACCTTACCACACACCACGGGTGGCATCACAAACTTTAAATACACCATCCCCTGTAAATACCCCCTTCCTTTGAGTGGCCGCGCGACCCCCGGGTTCGGACGCCCCTCGAGCCACCGCAGATCCGGATCTGAGCAGCCCGGTTGCTGACGTGGGGGTGGCACAGAAGCATGAAAATATACAAGGCCCCCCAATAAATATTAGTGTAAAGTTGGGCAAAATTGAAGATTCGACAGCCAACCACCTAATGTGCTTTAGGGATCCTATACCCTTTCCTCAGGGAGTTGCAGTTTGAATTTAATAGCCCGAACATTTGCTTTTCATGCAGACATCAGATGTGGCTTTCTCTGCTTCTCCACACAGCGATCACATGAATGTTTGTTTGACTCAGCTGAGCATTTCCAAGTATTGGAATCAGGAGAGGTAGCTGTAAGGTGAAGAAGGGGGGCAGTTATCGAAGATATACTGTATATGGGCACCTTCTGTAAGACTGATCTTATTTGCATCCTCCTCAGGTGATTTTAGAGTTTCTGTTGAAAATGATTTCCGTAACATTTATTAAAGCTAGTTCTGGATTTTTTATAGGTGGTGTCTGCAGCTCGAATCCTGTTACGCAACCCAGGAAATCAGGCAGCTCATGAGCATTTTGAAACCATGAAGAACCAATGGATTGATAACATAGAGAAGATGACAGGTTTGGTTTTGTATAATCTGCAGCAAGATTCTTTGAGATAGTAAACTAATTAATTATATGATTGCTTATGCTTTCCTTTGCCAGGAAAGATTCATTCTTCTTATTTTTCTTAAAATAGGTCTGGTTGATGAAGCCATTGATACAAGGTCCCTGTTGGATGCATCGGAGGAAGCCATCAAAAAGGATATTGACAAGTGCAAGGTGGCTATGGCTAATATGCAGCCCCAGATGTTAGTTGCTGGGGCCACAAGTATAGCCCGCCGTGCCAACCGTATTTTATTAGTAGCTAAAAGGGAAGTAGAGAACTCTGAGGATCCAAAATTCCGTGAGGCTGTGAAGGCGGCATCAGATGAGCTCAGCAAAACGATTTCTCCCATGGTTCTAGAGGCTAAAGCTGTAGCGGGCAACATCTCAGACCCAGGTAACGAACTGACGTTTTTATATCTAAGTGAACAGAACTGACTTTTAAAATAAGTGTTAAAATCAGTTATCTGCAATTGTCATCAGTGTACTAGTGTCTCTGGATAATGACATTCCTTGTTTTCAGTTCACTCACTAGTGTACAATACAGCACACCACCTTTTATGAACTGCAAAGGTCATTTACTCTGTCACCACCTCCTGGTGTTGGCCGTATGTGGTTTATTATTGGACTGTAATAAAAATGGCAGAACGAATGTATAGATAAGAGAGGACATAGCAAATTCATCTTTCAGTGAAAAAACTTGATATTGCATATCAGAGTAGGAAATTGGATACTTTCTGTTCTCAATTGTAAAAAGTCTAATTATTATCTCCTCATGTCTAATACATGATGTCCACCTAATACATACTGCTTCCCAATAATACCATGATGCGTTGGCACACCATGCTATGTGATTATCATTAATCGGTACATATGTTGTAAAAATAAACGCTATTAATATGCAGGCAGGTTAAGAACATACGGTGCCTGCACTGAGAGCCCTGCTGCTGTGAACCTCCTGGCAGTCTCAAGCTTTCATTCATATGTGTGCCCAGTGCAGCTTCAGTCACCGCTCAGTGCATAGTGAGCGGCGGCCGTAACCACGCCTCGGCACTGACTATCGGCTCTGTACTGGTGCAATGCTGACCCAGCTGTCCGTCAGAGCAGAGGGGCGAAGTTACAGCCGCGGCTCACTATGACTAAAGCTGTGTCAGCCCACAGCTGAAAGCTGAAGGCTGCTAGGAGGAATAAAGCTTATTTTCTCCCGGCAGTGGGGTTTTTAGTGAGGCAGCTGCATGGCGTCAGAACACTATTAACCTGCAGATTAAGAGCAATTTTTTTTCATTCCCTTTAAAGTGACTATCTAGGGAAAATTGTAAAAATTACAATTTTGTCCAGTTAGAAAACAAAATTAAACAGTAACAAGCAAACGGGTAACAATATTTTGATTTTCTCACTTTCTGTTTCTGTTTTGCTTCTGGTGGTGGAAAACTTTTTTTTTTTTTTTTTGTTCCCTGTATACTACAAATAACAACCTGTTCGTACATCCCCTAATAGCATTAGGTTGATTTCCAAGCGAAAGATCACTGATTTGAATCAAGGATCAGCGATGAAGATTTCCCAAGAAAAGAGAGCCAGCATCATTCAGCTCATCGATAGCGGTCTCTCTGCTAAGAAAATTGCCAAACTGCATCATGCGAGTGCCATGACTAGAGATGAGCGAACCGGTCGCGGTTCGGCTCGAGCTTGGTTCACCGAACGGAGGTCTCGTTCCAGTTCGGTTCGGCGAACCACTCGAACCCATAGGAAACAATGGGAGGCAATCACAAACACATAAAAACACATTATAAATGTACACATACAGTTAATAAACATTGCCATAACACTAAAGGGGGCTTTACACGCTACGACATCGCTAATTCGAACTCGTTGGGGTCACGGAATTGGTGACGCACATCCGGCCGCATTAGCGATGCCGTTGCATGTGACACCGATGAGCGATTTTGCATCGTTGCAAAAACGTGCAAAATCGCTCATCGGTGACATGGGGGTCCATTCTCAAAAATCGTTACTGCAGCAGTAACGAGGTTGTTCCTCATTCCTGCGGCAGCACACATCGCTCCGTGTGACGCCGCAGGAACGAGGAAGCTCTTCTTACCTGCATCCCAGCCGCTATGCGGAAGGAAGGAGGTGGGCGGGATATTACGTCCCGCTCAGCTCCGCCCCTCCACTGCTATTGGGCGGCCGCTCAGTGACGTCGCTGTGACGCCACACGGACCGCCCCCTTAGAAAGGAGGCGGTTCGCCGGTCACAGCGATGTCGCCGGGCAGGTAAGTATGTGTGACGGGTCTGGGCGATGTTGTGCGGCACGGGCAGCGATTTGCCCATGTCGCGCAACAGATGGGGGCGGGTACCCACACTAGCGATATTGGGACCTATATCGCAGTGTGTAAAGCCCGCTTTACCGGTCCCCTCGACGCGTCCTGCACTCGGTCTCCTGCCGCTATTCCATCCGATGATCGCTGAATCCTCCCGGTAACCAGCACTGCCAGCAGTGATGCAGAACCTATCGTGACGTCAAAATAGCCATGTGACCAGTCAAGTGTCTGTTATCTCATTGGCTACAGACTGGTCACATGACTGACGCGTCACGTAGGACCTGTGAGTGCATCTCTCCAGTACGCGGTGATCGTTTGTGTATCGCCGTGTACCGGGGACATGCTCTGGCACGCGGTCGGGTTCCCGGTCTGCTTCCCCGTTCCGTTATAAACAGGCTGCCACAGCGGGTTGATAACGGAGATCACCGTTGTTATAGCAACGCGCCTGTCAGTGGTGACGTCACCGCTCACAAGCCACAGCTCCTTCTCACTCACGGATTGAGAACACTGCACAGGGAATAGCACCGCCTTCTTTCTATACAGCGCTGATGTAGCAGAGCTGCATGTGTTGAAGGAGAAAGAAGACAGAAGAGCCGGATCATGGAGGCATGCGAGGGAGTAATAAACATGGAGTCTCTAATGTGTCTGTGTATTTATTTCTATTAAAGTATTTTTTCTCTGTGTGGTGTCTTTTTTTAACCCTTTATTGGAGATTCTTAATGGCTGGGTCAAACTTGCCTGACATTAAGAATCTCTGGCTTAATACTAGCTAGTAAAACAAAGCCAGTATTAACCCATTATTACCCAGCAAGCCACCATCACCAGGGCTGTTGGAAGAGTTGGATACAGCGCCAGATGATGGCGCTTCTATGAATGCGCCATTTTCTGGGGCGGCTGCGGATTGCAATTCGCAGCAGAGGCGCCCAGAAACCTCGGGCTAACCTGTGCTGTGGATTCCAATCCCCAGCTGCCTAGTTGTACTCGGCTGGACACAAAAATGGGGCGAAGCTCACGTCATTTGTTTTTTAATTATTTCATGAAATAAGTGAAATAATTAAAAAAAAAATAACGGGCTTCCCTATATTTTTAGTTCCCAGTCGGGTACAAATAGGCGCCTGGGGTTTGGGGGCAGCCCGTAGCTGCCTGCTGTACCTGGTTAGTATACAAAAATATGGCGAAGCCCAAATAATTTTTTTGGGGGGGCAAAAAGTCCTGCATACAGTCCTTAATTTCCAATTTTTGGATAAACCAGGAAAGGCCACATCTTGTAGGACATTACTAATTGGAATCCGCAGCACAGGTTAGCCCGAGGTTTCTGGGCGCCTCTGCTGCGAATTGCAATCCGCAGCCACCCCAGAAAATGGCGCATTCATAGAAGCGCCATCATCTGGTGCTGTATCCAACTCTTCCAACAGCCCTGGTGACGGTAGCTTGCTGGGTAGTAATGGGGTTAGGGCTAGCTGTATATTATCAACTGGCCCTAAGCCCGAAAATTCATGGTGGCACGCCAATATTAGACATGGCCACCATGAATTTCTAGTACCGATAAAAAGAACCACAACACACAAAGAAATATTTTTATTATAAATAAAACACAACACAATTAGTGACTCCATCTTTATTGAAATAAAGAACCCCCCTCCGCAGTAATCCTGGGTCAAGGGTCCCGCGCCGTCCAATCCGGATCCAATATCATCTGATCAGTTTGCTGGAAGGCAAAGCGATCAGATGATGTGTCAGGTTCAAGGGCCTGAATCACATGACACAGCAGCTGATTGTATAAACTGCTTTTATACAATCAGCTGATGCATTAGTGCAAAAAAAAAAAACTACACACTTCAGTGCAGACTCCTGTCCGACTGCATCAGCTGATAGTTTAGCTGGCCGGGCGGTAAAAAGCCGGCCTCACCGCTCCACTTAAAGGGTCAGCTGATTCCGTCAGGTGACCGCATCAGCTGATCATCGCCAGGTCTGAGAGAGAGAGAGAAAGATGGAGAGAGAGAAAGAAGAGAGAGAAGCAAAAGAGGAGAAAGAGAGAAAGGAGAAAGGAGAGAGAAAGGAGAAAGGAGAGAGAGAAAGGAGAGAGAAAGGAGAAAGGAGAGAGAAGGGAGAAAGGAGAGAGAAGGGAGAAAGGAGAGAGAAGGGAGAAAGGAGAGAGAAGGGAGAAAGGAGAGCGAAGGGAGAAAGGAGAGCGAAGGGAGAAGAGAGAGAGGAGCGAGAAAGGAGAGAGAGAGGGGAGGGAGAGGAGAGAGAGGAGAGAGAGAGCTCACAGCTGATGTCCGGCTCCTCCCCTCAGTGCATAATTAAATTATATTTTATAAATATTTATTAAAAATAAAAAAAAATACATTTACCAGGATTTACTGACCACGTGATTCATTTCATTGCTATGTGAAGCTCATGCAGAGCACTCGTGTTCTGTAGCAGAGATGACAGTGTCGTGTGGATTCCGTCTGACCTGGAGGGGTATTGGAGGATTTTAATAAAATTGGTGAAACTGTGTTTTTTTTTTTTTGTCTTTTATTCCAAATAAAGGATTTTTCGCGGTGTGTGTTTATTTACTTTCACTTTATAAATAGATAATTATAATTGGAAATTATAAATAAAAAAAAAAAAATTCTTTAACGGGACTAGAACTCCCAACATTATGCTACTTAGGCGGGTGCTTTATCCACTAGTCTATTCTAGTCAGATTTTCTAATCTTGAAGCCTGCTGTGCTGACTGAAGTCTCTGCTTCATTGCTATGGAGCCACTACATCCCAAGAGAGCACAGCTGACCTTGTCGTGTGGATTACTTCAGATCTGGAGGGGTATTTTTGGGATTAATAACTGGGTGAACCAGGGTTGTTTTTTTGTCTTTTATTCCAAATAAAGGATTTTTCGCGGTGTGTGTTTCTTTACTTTCACTTACAGTTTAATCATGGACGGTATCTCGAGGAGACGCCTGCCATGATTAAACTCATTATTATCCCAATTGCCACCGCACCACGGCAATTCGGGATGAGCTGGGTAGAGTCCCGCAGGAGTGTCGCACCTAATTGATGCGGCAATTCTGGGCGGCTGTAGGGTGATATTGTTAGGGTGGTGGGCTCCCCATACCGTGGCGCTCTCCATCCTGACAATACCAGCCTCCAGCTGTGCGGCTTTATTCTGGCTGGTAGCAAACATGGGGGAAACCACATTTTTTTTTATTATTTATTTATTTATTTATTTATTTTAATGCACGATATAGACCCGCCCACCGGCGGCTGTGATTGGTTGCAGTGAGACAGCTGTCACTCAGCTTGGGGACGTGTCTGACTGCAACCAATCATAAGCGCCGGTGGGCTATGAAAGCACAGAATAACTAATTGACTAATGAAGCGGCAGCCATTTTCTAAAGAGGAAAAGACGCTGCAGATTTGTGACAGCCGGGGAGCGAGTCGCCCGTGATCGGTGAGTAGGAAAGGAAGAGGGATTGTGCTGGGGAGGCAGGACGCATGCAGATAGCAACGTGTGCACATAGCCTTACTGTGAAAAGCCACATTTATAGTGATAGAACTGTTCTCGAACGTAACTCGAGCTGCCGAACTTTTAGCAAAAAGCTCGAGTTCGAGTTCTAACTAGAACACCCCCCAAAATCACTCGAACCGCGAACTGGAGAACCACGAACCGTGCTCAACTCTAGCCATGACAGTTGGAAGAATACCAAATGAAGTCCATCCATCGATTCAAAAGCCAAGAGGTGGATGTCCAGGCAAATTATCAGTCAACAAGTCGGCTCATCACAAAGTCTATCAGTTCTTATGCGGCAAACACGACAGTAGAGGCGGCTCGTATGCTTCGTAATAGTGAGCCCACAGATGTCTATGCAAGCAGCATGTGACGCACGTTACACAAGTCTGGAATGGTGACAGAAAAAAGTGAAAGCCTCAACTTCAATATCTTCATAAGAAGCGTCAGTTCAAGTTTCCAAAAAAGTACAAAAAATGGACAGTAAACATTTTTAAAGGGAACCTGTCGCCACTTTTTCGGCCTATAAGCTGCGGCCACCACCACCGGGCTCTTATATACAGCAATATAACATGCTGTATATAAGAGCCCAGGCCGGGGGTATAACATAAAAAACACTTACCTAATAATCGCGCTGTGGGCCTTATGGGCATCTCCGTTGTCCAGTGGTTGTCTCAATGCTGAGGTATATTGGTGTGTCCTACAAGATGTTACTTCATACACTTGAGTATTATGAGTATAAAAAAGATGACATAGTATTCCAGCAAGATAGTAACTCAAAGCATAGGTTGAGACAGGAGAAAAAAATGGTTCACTGACGATGTAGATTAGCCCCCACAGTCCCCAGATCTCAACCCAATGGAATATTTGTGAGTAAAGTTGAAGATAAAAAATTGTTTAAAAGAACTGAAGTCCCGTATGGAACTAAAGACACTTCTGAAGAAACGTGCACAGCTGGACAGCGACATATATTTCTTATCCTATGTAACTAAAGTTGAAGACAAAGCTGTAAACATACCCAAGTGAGCCGACCAGTGTGCACCAACATTGGGACGGTGTAATGGAGACCTGGGATCAGATTTTGGTCGAGGCATGCTTAAATCCGATAGAGCACATGCCCCAAGGGTCCAGGCATTGCTGACAGCCAAAGGTGGATTTACAAAATAACAAAAATTAAAATTTAGATTTTTAGGAGCAAAACACAATATGACAAGAATCTGCATAGCTAATCATATGCTAAGTAGTTGCAAGTCAAATTTATGTATGAGATAGCTAAGATAATGGTCAATAAATGTAGTCTCGCGCTCAAAGCTGTAGTGGATGGTGAGATAGGGTGCCTGAAAGTCAAAAATTCAAAACATTGTTACCCTTATGCTGTACACTGTACATCTCTTATCCCTTCCACTCCTGAGATCCATAGTGGTCTTTGCCTTGACTGCTACTTCAGGTCCTGAGCATCAGCTGTCCAGAAATCTGCAAAGGTGCCTCAGTCATTGCCACTGGTGTTTTCTTTATAGAAAATCTTTAAAGCCTATGGTCCTGAATCATAATTGTTTCTACACTTTACTGAAGTATTGTTTTCCTTTTTAAGTGCCTTTAGTGTTTGCACCTTATTTTCGATACTTTTGGCACCACTTTTTTTTTTTTTCCAAAACGTTTTTTATTGATTTTTCAAATTTGTAAAAACATGACAAGTATCATTGCAAAAGAAGAACATTCGTCTGACAAAATGTGACATAGAGGTGGGTGATACCCCAATTTGGAGTTCCATGTTGCTGTTCGATTTAAGATAGTATACAGTAACATTAAACCAAAACATAGGTAATGAAATATAATATAACATATGCAATACAATTCGTTAAATCTCTGTGTCGTCCCTGAATGATTTCAATTTTGCTAGCGTGTCTTGGTATTCCCAACCGTCTCGTCTCCCCCTCCCGCCAGAGCCCCCTCCTAGGTGATTCTCAGTTTACCCAGGCTGTCCTGAATATCGCTCAGGATATACCACTCCGAGTGAACAAAAGGTGCCATCAGGTTAATTATTTCTCCCTGTGTGAATTGGCTTTCAATAAAATGTCTCCATCTCACAAAAAACTTGGCTGTCAACCCATCTTTATCCCTCTCCGCTTCTAGTTTTTCCCACTTCAGAAGGTTGTGTAGTTCGCCCACAACCTCCTTTATGGATGGGCCCTCCCTTTGAATCCAGTGTTTTAAGATGCAACGCTTAGCTATCAAGGCTATGTCATGCGTTATTGCGTATTTCCTCTTTTCCTGCGTGCTCGGTCCTCCTCCTACTCCTCCCTCAAAGGAGTGGAAAATCCACACCATTAAGTCTAGTTTGCTGAAAATTCCCCATGTTGACTGGGCAAATAGTCTGACTTGGTTCCAGAACCTAGCGATTGTCTCACATTCCCATAGCCCATGCAGCATATCCGTTTTTTCTTTTTGACACTTAGGACACCACCTATCCCTACCTGGTATGTTGAAACCTATAATGGCCCTATGTAGAATTCTGAATTGAGTGTCTCTCCATCTCTCATTGGTAATATGTTTCCGCACTTGTACCCATCCTCTCAGTATATCATCCACCACTTCTTCCCTTCCCAATTGTTTCCCCCACGCTTTTAAAGTCCGACTATCCTCCCGTGAGATAAGCACCCCCCTTAGCGATCGATAAATTTTAGAGACATTTATACTTGTTACATCACATTCCAGTAACTCATCAATCGAACTTCTGTTCAGCTCTCTTCCAACCACACCCAGGTCTCCTATTATTCCATGTTTCAATTGTTCATACTGGATGACATGTGAGCTATTAAGGTTGTACTTATCCAACACTTCCCGACCTGTCATCCACCTCCTGTCCTCCACATTCATAACATCTATCATTCTCCTGACTCCCCTCTCTTTCCATCTAGTAAATAGCTTGTTTTCTCGTCCCAGGGGAAAATTTGGGAATGCCCAGGGGTTCAAGTACTTGGACACTTTCCATGAGAGCCCCAGTTTTTTCCTTACCGACTTCCATGTTAGCATGGTGTCTCGGAATATAATTGAGTTCCTTATGTGCCCTTCAACCCTGGATAGTGGGGAGTGCAGAATGGACGTCAGATCCCACGGTGACGCATATTTAGTTTCCATCGCATGATCTGAGTGCCTACTCGTTCCTCTCACCCAATCAATTACATGCCTCATGATACATACAAGATTATACCCTTGGACATCTGGAAAGTTTAGACCTCCCTCCTCTGCTGACTTCATCAGCGTACGCAGCTTTATTCTGGGTTTCCTTCCCCTCCACAGAAATTCTGTATACGCGGAGTTGAGCTTATTCACATCCTTTAGTTTTAGCAATAGCGGGATTGTCTGGAAGGGATACAGCAGCCTAGGAAAGCTCATCATTTTTATCAGGTGGCATCTTGCTAGTAATGGAAGTGGCAGACCTTTCCATCCCTTTAATTGAACTATAATTTTCCTGATTAGCGGTCCATAATTCAAGTTATAGATTGTTTCCACCGATCTTCCTATATGCACTCCCAGGTATTTAATTGAAGATTGTGCTATAGGAATTCCACATAGACAGCCATCCCTTATTTGTCCCCCCATTGTCCCATGATGCCCCTTTAGGAACATGATCTCGCATTTTTTTTTGTTCAGTTTGAAACCGGAGAATGAGCCAAATTTTTCAATCAAGGCAAGAGTCTGTGGCAAATCCGCACCGGGGTCCCCCATATAAAGTATGATGTCATCAGCAAAAAGCGCTGTCTTTACTTCTGAACCCCTTATCTTGATTCCTTTAAAGCTATTTTGTCCCTGTAGTATTCTTGACAACGGCTCGATTGCCAGGTTGAATAAAAGAGGAGATAATGGGCAGCCCTGTCTTGTTCCCTTCATCAAAGGGAACACGTCTGATAGAAAGCCCGGAGTGTGAACCCTAGCTCCCGAGTTGGCATAAAGGTTTCTAATGTAAAGTCTCATCTTGCCTACAATCCCTATGGCCTCCATTACCCTGTCTAACCACCCCCAATTTACATTATCAAACGCTTTTTCTGCGTCAAGTGTAACTAGGGCAGGTCTAGCCCCTCCCTCAGTGAGACCCAGTCTAACCGCGTCTACCACTAGAATTGTCTTTCGGATATTGGTAACGGCATTTCTCCCCTTGATAAACCCCACCTGGTGATTCGTAATGATCCTAGGTAAGATCTCGGCCAGTCTATTAGCCATGATCTTGGACATAATTTTTAAATCCTGATTTATGAGCGATATAGGTCTATAACTAGAGGGATCATCCAGGTCCTTGGTTCCCTTGGGGAGTAATTTAATATATGCTATGTTGGAATTTTTGGGTATTTCCGCCCCTCCCAGGAAAGCATTAAAGACTGAGGTTAGATCCGGCGAGATCAGATCCTTCAGAGCCTTATAGAATTCACTATTGAAACCGTCAGGTCCCGGTGCCTTGTTGGTGTTAAGCTCCCCAATTGTTCTCATCACCTCCTCTACTGTGATATCTGCGTTTAAGGCACTCAAATCTTCCTCCGTCAAGCTAGGCATTTGGGCTTGTCTTAGCCACTCTGCCTCATCAGTCATGTCGTTATTCCCTGACCCATATAGTTTTCTATAGTAATCTCCCAACAGTTTATTAATGTCCTTAGGATCCGTAGTCACCTCTCCCCCCTTTGTTTTCAGTTTAGAGATCACTGTCATCTTTCTGCTGCCCCTTGCCAGATTGGCCAACATCCTTCCCGCCTTGTTGCCAAACCTATGTAAGTCAACCTCCTTGTGCGACCAGAATAGTTGTTCCTTTTTTTTGGCCCATTCGTCAAATCCCTCTTTTGCCTCCAACCATCTGCCTTTTGTCATGGGAGATCTATTTGTCACATAATTTGTATATGCTACCCGTACTGCTTCACTATGGAAATTATAATTCTCATTGGTTTTCCGTTTGATCATGGCTGCGTACCCCACCAGACGGCCCCTTAGGACCGCTTTTGCCGTTTCCCAAAATATCACTGGGGACTCTCTATGTTCCTTATTGTCCTCTGCGAATTCTCCCCACCACTCCTGTAGCACCTTATGGAAATTATCTTGCCTGAGAAGGAACGATGGGAATCTCCATATGATATCTGTACCTCTCCTGAATTTCTCTCTAATGCCCAATCTCACCGGACTATGATCAGAGATCACCATATTCTCTATCACACAATCTTGCGTTCCACTCAGTAAGTCTTGCAAGATCCAGAACTGATCAATACGTGACCAGCTATCATGAGGGTGAGAGAAGTGTGTATACTCTCTGTCATGTGGGTGAGTTAGTCTCCAGATGTCTTTCAGTCCTACGTCTTCTAATGTTACATCCCTATTGTCTAAACTCCTGCCCACATTAGCTGTCCCTTCCTCGCCCCTCCTCCTATCTTCAGCTGAGTCTGGGACAGTGTTAAAATCGCCTCCCACTATAATGTTAGCCTCCCCATCTGCTAATATGGTGGCCTTTATGTCATCATGGAATGTGATTTGTTGTGAATTTGGGCCATAGACATTATAAATACTGAGTTTACCCGCTGGACTAACGATTGTTAAGTGCTGCCACCTTCCATGGTCGTCTGCCTCATGTGCCACTACCTCATGACTGAATTGTTTATTTATTAGAATCATAGTGCCCGCTTTTCTACCTTGTGCCGCTGCCCCGTAAACGGTACCCACCCAATGTTTCTTCATGCGGAAAAAGTCCTCCCCCCCCAAGTGGGTTTCCTGTAATAAGGCAATGTCTGTCTTTAGTCTTTTCAGATGTCTCAATATCATTGCTCGTTTGTTAGGTGACCTCAGCCCTTTAACATTCCACGTAGTTATCTGTATCATGTTAACCTGTGTATTCTGCTTTTACTACTCCCTCCCCTATGGGCCCCTGCATCAAGGAAGACGAGATGTTCGACACTAGAATCACAGTTGGTACCACAAAATCGACACTCCCTTTCCCCACCTTGCAAATATAACAAATACAACAAAAAGCATGTAACTGTAAAACATATTTTCCCTTCCGAGAAATCCACGGCGTTTCCCGCCACGTTGGTGAGCTCCCCTATTCCTAGCCAAAATATGTAGCTCCCTAATCACCCCCCAAAAAATATATGTTCTATCCCCGGACTAACTTGAATAAGCCTTTGAAAATTATGCAAAAATTAGCACAGTATGTCAAAACCTCAGCAAGATTCTCCAGTCCTACTTATCTCTGACTCCAGGTAGCCATCAGTCCGCCCAGAACAGGCCCACTTCATTTGAATTTGGATGATGTTCCTGGACAAAGGAGAAAAAGAAAAAAAGAAAAAGACCAAGGGGAGAGAAGATGGAGAAAGAAAGGAGAAGAACAAAAAAAAAGAACAAAAAAAAAAAAAAAAAAAAAAAAAAAAAAGAGAGGGGGGGGGAAGAGGACCCAGACTTTGGGATGTTTTCCTCTCTTTTCTCCCTTCCCCCTCCTCCTCTCACCTCCCCAACCCTCTCTCCGTAATGCATCCTCCTCAACGCCTCTCCCTGTTTGGGAAGAGAGAAAAAAAAAAAAAAAACAGGCAAAAAAAGGAAAAACAATGAGCGAGTTCCAGTTCAGGTATCATGGTTTCTCTCCAAGGGTTGGTTCCTGTGTTCCAGGCGAGAATTATGCTGTCGACCCGGGCTTGGCCTCCTTTCCTCCCTGGTCTCGACTTGCTTTTGTCCCCCAAGACGTCCCACATCTCTTCCTGAGCTTGTGGGGGATCTTCTTCTATTATTCCCTTCTCCACTAGCTCCTTTTTCTTGCCTTTCTGACCTAGTCTTGTCGAGCTCTGCCATGAGAATGTTTTCTGCTTCTTTGTAGTCCTTGTAGTATACAAACGAGCCATTGGGGTTTCTAACTTTCAGTGTAGCAGGGTATAATAGCTGGCACTTTACTTTTTTGTTGTACAGAAATGAGCAAATTTTGGTAAATTCTTTTCTCCTTCTGGATACTTCCGCTGAATAATCCCCAAAAATTAGCAGTCTGTTGCCTTGATATTGTAGTGGACGCTTTCGTTCTCTAAAGGCCCTCAATATTTCCTCCTTATGCTTATAATCAAGGTACTTGACAATCACCTGCCTGGCTCTTATCGGGGTATTCTTGTTTGAGTTTTGGCCCTCTCCCTTATTCGCCTCCTGGTGTCTCAGTGGACCCACTCTGTGGGCTCTTTCAACTCTGAATTTCGCCTTTATGCCCAAGGCCTGCGGTAGCTCCAACTCGCATATATTATCCAACTGTCCAATCGACACAGACTCTGGCAACCCGACTATACGTAAGTTGTTTCGTCTCGATCTGTTTTCCAAATCGTCCGCTTTATCCTTCAAGTATTCATTAGATTTTGCTAGAGCTGCTATTTGTGCTTGCATAGCCAGTATTGTCTCCTCGGAGTCAGATATTCTCTGCTCTGATTCTGCCAGTCTAGAGGCATGGGCATTTATCTGTTTTTGCATATTAGCTAATGATGTTTGTATGGCTGCCTCAATAGCCACTTTAACCTCTTTTGACAAGTGTGATGTCACTTCTTCAGCCAGTTTTTTATAGTCCACATTAAGCTTTTGTGTGTACTTGTCTTGGCCTGCAGGTGGTGCTGTTTTCTTAGTTCTCTTTGTCTGGACTGGGCCACCACCTCCATCCCCCAATAGCTTGCAGGCTTGTGATGTTGGTGTAGTAAGCTGCTTTTTGTTTCCTTTGGAAGGGGTACTATGGATTCTTGCATTTGACTTCCTGTGAGTCTGAGTGGGATTAATCTCCCTGTGCTGTTTGTCAGTTTCATCCTCCAACACTGCTGTGTCTCTGAGCTGCCCTGCTTTGTCTGCATCCTCTCTCCCCTCTGCCTCCATATCTCCTTCATCCTCCCATTGCGATCCACCGTCATCAGTCCCCTGCATCCACCTCTCTCCTGCTGTGTCCTCCTGTGACTCCTCGCTCATATCTTCCTTATCTCCTGTCTCCTCGCTCATATCTCCCTTATCTCTCCCCTTCCAGCTCTGTGTTTGCTTTTCTGTGTCTCTCACCATGCGCTCAGGCTCCTCCCCCATCAGGCTCGGTGCCATTATCTTATCTTCTCCTCTGTCCATATCAAAGCTTCTCCAGGCTAACTCACCGCTCCCAGAGCTTCTCAGGAGGTACCTTTCCATAGCTGTCTGCTTTAGGTAACCTCCTGTGCTGCTCTCTGTTTGGTGGCTCGTCCGGGGGGTCTGTTTTTAGTCGGTTTCTGTGAGGGGTGGCAGGAGCTTCTCCCCTAAGCTGCCACCTCAGCCAGGACAGGAACAGGAAGTCGGCACCACTTTTTAAGTTGTCTACCTCTATTAAAGTGAAACTGTTAGGTGCAATATGCATCCAGAACCACGAGCAGTTCTGGGTGCATATTGCTAATCTCTGCCTAACGGTCCCTTGTATACACTAGCATAGATAAAGAGATCTTTAGAAACAGTATTTCTAAACATTCTTAATAATATGCTAATGAGGCCAGAAACTAGTCGCAAGGGTATTAGTTCCCTTGTCTAGTCGGCCCCCTTAGCATGTTAGCATGATCACAGGGGCGTGCTAACATGCTAATGAATTTGCAGCTTCAGAGGCATGGTCAGGCTCAACTCTTCTACCACCGCTGGTTTGGTTTTTTTAAACACCAAATTTTATTCCAAATTTTCATGTGTATTACATCTTATGAAACAATATAGCAAGTATGAATTCACTATTTCCATTAACGGGTTATTATCAATTAACTATTCCTCCCGTTTCCCTTGTTTTCCCCCCCTTAACTATGTTTCGTCTTTCTTCTATCCTAAAATAACCCCTCCAACAACTTAGCACACTTTTCCTCCTGTCTAGCCCACACGAAGAACACCCAACAACGCCACATTTTGTCATTTTATCATCACCACATGTCTCTAGATGAATCATTTGCCTTCTTATCACACCTTCACATTATGGCTGTTTTAATTTCCCCAATGTTCCCTTAATGTCTTCTAGTAGATACCACTCTGTGTACGTGAAGGGGGTAACTATTGTTTGTATTTCTGTAGCTTCACATTGTGTTTCCATGAATTTTCTCCATTTTTTAAAGAATGCGTTGGTCAAACCGTCTTTGTTTTTTTCTGCTGTCCTCTGTTCAATTCTAAGTAACATTTTAATCTGCCTCATTACCTCGTCTTCTGACGGAACGTTCCCTTCGAGCCATTTGCCCAGCAAAGCCCTTTTTCCTATTATGGCTATACTATTGAACAGCTTTGGTATTCTCTTTTTTCATTCACTCTTGCCATTTGTTCAACATGGTCATCATGAAAAATCCATATCAATGGGTCCATCGCCACCTCTACCCCCCATTTATTAGTTATTAGCGCCTGCATTTTTTTCCAGAATTTTTGACTCTCTGGGCATTGCTAAATCCCATGTAACAGATCCGTGTTTAACGTCTTACATTTGGGACAATGTACTGTACTATTTTATTAACCTTCTGTTTGTTTGGTATGTTGAAGCCATAGATCGCCCTGTGTATCAGTCTAAACTGTGTGTCCCTCCAGCCCTCATTAACCACCTCTTTTCTCATTCTCATCCATCCTCTTAGTATCTTGTCTCCTGCTGTCTCGTCTCCCAATTGTCTCGCCCAGTTTCCCAGGGTCTTATCTGTGTTTAAGGGGACTAACACCTCTCGCAAAGCTTTGTATAGTGAAGTTATGTTAATCTCCCGCTGCTCCTGCATAATAAGTTGGTCCATATCATTCATCTCTTGTTCCTTCCTGACATCTCTCAATAGCTGCATTATACCTTTCTCCATTTGTTTATTTTGTCACAATTTCTTGACAGGACAACCATCTATTTTCCGTCTCATGAAGCAGATCTTTCACCCCTTTTATACCTTTTCTCCTCCATTCTATAAATAATTTGTTTTCCCTGCCCGCTGGGAATTCCGGGAAACTCCATATGTTTAAATATTTAGATATTCTCCAGGGTAAGTTGAATTTTTTTCTCAGCGCCTTCCACGCCATCACTGTATCTCTGCATATTAGTGAGTTTTTAATGTTCCGTGGTATGTTAGCAAGTGACGTATGCAATATTGCCCCCAAATCCCAGGGTTTACAGAACTCGCCTTCCAATCTAATGTCCGAGTAACCGTTTGTCTTCCTTAACCAGTCTATTACATGTCTCATGAGGCACGCTTGATTGTACCCTCTAATGTTTGGCATTTTAATACCCCCCTTCTCCAGCGTCTGCATTAATTTCTCAGCCTTTTTCCCCTCCACAAGAAGGTCGAAAACGCCTTGTTCAGCCTGTTTACGTCTGTGTGTTTTAATAATATAGGGATAGTCTGCATTGGATATAGAAGTTTTGAGAAACTCATCATTTTTAGAAGATGGTTCCTACCCAGTAGGGACAATGGAAGCCCCTCCCACATCTTCAATTCCCATTCTATTTTCGTTCTCAATGGTTTAAAATTTAGCTCATATATCGATGCAGGTTAGCGTCCCATTTGGATTCCCAGATATTTAACGTGGGTTCTCGCTATTGGTATCCCATGGACATTGTCTCCTATTCCCTGAGCTGCCAACACCGCTGTGCTCTGTTGGTGAAGAAACAATATTTCACATTTTGCCTTATTTAATTTGAAACCTGCCAAGTTTCCGAATTCCTCTATCCGTTGCAGTGTCATTGGGAGTTCCTTCTAGGGTTTATTCATAAACAATGTCATCAAAAAAATCCAGATTTTTGTAATTTTATGCATTTTTCATGCTAGCTCCATAAATTCATATTTTACAAAAGAGACTGAGAGCAATTCCACATGTCCTTATTAAAATATTAAATTTTTATTGTTACAATTTAGTGCAAAAAAGTGAAAACTTGAAACAAATATATACACACAAGACAATCATTAAAATTGCAATGTTGAAGGATGTATACCACACAAGGTGCGTGAGATGATTGCGTCTTATTACAATTAATTTATGACAATTTTGCAATAAGTATTATAATTTCATGCAAAAAAAATTTTTTTGCTTCAATAAATAATTGCTAACAATGGGTAGGAGATAAATTATTTAGTTATTGTTGCAATAATTATCATTTCATACAAATTTTTTTTTTACTTCAATGGGTAATTGCTGATAATAGATAATAAATAGATTATTTTGTTGGTATTGTATTGGGCTGTATTCGATGTTTAAAGGTGACCAGCGGCTGTAGCACGTTTTACCTTTATTATACTGCATGAGCACATTTATAGGGCATGAGCTTGTCTGTATAGGGCTGACAATTCATTTTGGCTTAATCCTATACTAGCAATTATCTTGGCCATATTCCACCCACTGTGGTAACATTATTACAAAAGTTACAATAGTATGTTTTATGACGATTACAACTGCAACCACGTGCCTACTGTTCAGGTGTGGAACAACCATATATACTTCAAAAACTGCTCAGGACCATGGAACATGTGTGGCAGAAAGCCTAGCAGTTTGTCAAAAATCACTCAACCTTGCTATCAGTATAAGAGCCCATCAACAAACCATTATAAATCATTGCATTTACCCATTTGAATGCCGGTGAATCAAGAACGCATCATCCTATACCCCTATGTACATTTCACAGGTATTGCTTCTTCAGGGGGCTGTTACTCATCGGTCTCCCCTCACCTTTTATGCTGTATGCTCCCAATGATAATCACCTGCGATCTGTGGCTGGCGCGTGCGTGCCGGCATCCACAGCCTCCAGCAATGAAGCGTCGCTCGTCAGCGGTGCTGCTGCGTGCGCAGTGGCTGTGTAAGCCAGCGCACGTGTCCAGACCTTTTGACAGCAGCACGACTCAGCAGGAGAATGAAGGACAGCAGGCACGCGCTCCAGATTGCCGTGAAATTAGCTACATGGTGTATACCCGGGTCACAACACACCATGAGCCAACTATATAATAATTCTTTAAGGTGACAAATATAAGAAGGTATACATATTAACACACAATACCATATATATCTATATATATATAATTGCCTTATTCTGTCTGTCTGTCTGTCTGTCATGCTCCAAAATTGTGTCCTTACGGTGACACAAAGCTGATTGGCCGCTGGGCTCGCCATGGCCCCGCCCCCCCACACGGATTGGCCTCTCGCCCCAGCTCTCTGCAGGCCCCGCCCCATCACGCAATGCACGCTCGCTCTGGCCCAACTGACACGGAGCTCCGACTCCCAGGTGAGTACACACACACACATCAGATCACACTCACTCTCACACACACCTCACACATCACATCCACACACTCACAACATCCTGGGATATCGCTTGCTTCTACACCGGCTCCGTCACGATCCCAGCAGCGCCAGACATAACCTTGCGATGCTGGGATCTTGACGGAGCCCGTGAACGCTGGTAACCATTATACACATCGGGTAACTAAGGTCCCTTGGTTACCCGATGTGTATCATAGTTACCAGTGTACACCGGCTCCGTCACGATCCCAGCAGCACCAGACATAACCTTGCGATGCTGGGATCTTGACGGAGCCCGTGAACGCTGGTAACCATTATACACATCGGGTAACTAAAGTCCCTTAGTTACCCGATGTGTATCATAGTTACCAGTGTACACCGGCTCCCGGTACACATGTGCAGGGAGCCGGCATTATACTCCTCTCCCCCCAGGACTACTCCTCCTATTACAGTCCTCCTATTATACTCCTCTCTGAGTATAATAGGAGAACTATTATAGCATGGGGGATGTAGCACGATGGGGGGTGTGCAGCATGGGGGATGTAGCACGATGGGGTGCGCAGCATGGGGG